>NC_056726.1:62201588-62501588 GCF_019279795.1 Protopterus annectens | reverse complement strand
ATATGTCTGTGTTACAATTTCTTACAGACCACCATCTGTTTAATATCAATTCTTCCCCCTCTCCTCCTCCAGAAAAGTTTTTTCTTCTACATAGAGGTAACAGAGTACAAAACACTATACAAAAAAATGTTGGTTTGCGACTGTGAAGATGTGATTTAATAATCATGTGATGCTGTTAAGACATTTAGAAGCTCAGTTTATATTTTTATTTTGATTTACAGAAACTTGTATTGCAAAGCCTAATCAGATCTGTTTGACATGTTTGTTTATTAAAGTTGTGGTACCATTCTGTCCAATTCCCTGTGCTGCAATAAACTACTTTGCATTAATTATTAGATCTTCTCTTTTTTAAATATTCTACCTACTATATCTCACAGACCTTAGATAAAGTGATAACAAAACTATTAGCCTACTGTAAGCAGTTCAGAATAAAACTGATTTCAGACTGTTTTTCTTAGAAGCTTTAAACTATAAACTTTTTGTAGTGCATGGAGTGCTGTGATTACGGACCAAAATTGTCAAAAAGATAAACCTGTTATGGTCTATGTAGCATGAGACCTGACAGTGATAGCTCTTTCAAAGATGTGTTACAAATGTTATACTGTCCCTAAGTGCAGTTACAGTCGGGTATAAGGGAAAAGACAATCCTTCAGTCCCCAGTTACAGTCGGAGACCTGATCATAACCCAGTGTATCACAAGAATAAGTAATAAATACACTCTGGGAATAAAGTGTCAGTGCTGTTGTCTGGGTAATTATTAGTGACAACTCACTGTAAAACCGCACATTACTAATTTTGAATAATATGACACAAAATGGCATAAGTGATGAACTTAGCAGTTTTCTGTCAGCATTATTTCCTACTGCAAGTTTTAAAGTTTCCTACATCCATACTGCTTCTGTAAAATAAGCTGTGGACATGCAACATCTGACTCTTTACAGCAGCATATGATAAGCTAACACACCTGCAAAGACCACAGAAAGTGGACAAATACTGTAGAATCAAACCAACTTACTAACTTCATGGTTCTGTGATGTGTAAATGTTCATTATGATTTGCTTTTCTTGAACATGTTGTATAATATAGGCTTGAAATGTATAAAATGCAAGGTAACTCACACTAACATATGTATATGGGATGAATGACCAAAAACAGAAGACTGAAATCACTTCTGATTGAAGAATCTACAGTGACCATTAATAAAGTAAAACTTTAATAACATGCTTTCTTGTCTAGTAAGAGTATATTCATCACACAGTATAAGGTCATGAAGTAGTTCCCACTGAGGTTATAAAATCATTTCTGGTGATGATTATTATATGTGGGTATTATGAGGCAAAAGCCCTAATGACCATTGACTCTGGCTGTATGCACATGTATATAAATGGTGACATTCTATGCTTTATGAACTGCATAGCTCGTCTCATAAAAAAGTTACTATGCTAACTTTCTAAAGGGGGTGTGACGTAGGGAATGCCAGGACGCAACCTTTTCTGGTAAAGGTTGCATTAAATACATGGCTAAATGCCTTTGGCAATCATATCTCAAACACATAATAAGCAAGTTACAATCAGCAATCTGATCATAGTACTCTGTTTTATTGAACTCTGTTTAATGTTATTAACTCAATGATCTTTATTTCAAGTTGGATAAATCCAACTTCTGTATTGCTAAAAGTCCTTCACTTAACAACAGTAACCAAATGCAGCACTTGAGCATACAGTTGCTTAAAATGAGAAAAAAAATGATGATAAAGAAATGACCAAACAATAGGTTTCTATAGCCATATCTATGAGACATGTGAGATACCACAATATTATGTAATATAGGGGATGCAGAGGAACAAAGGTGAATGAGTAAGTCACTAACACTATAACAAAGTGAGGAAGTAATATACAAGGTCACAACATTTCCTTTATTTAATTACTTTACAGAGTAGGAGATTGGCTAAACAGCAGTTCTGAGAAGACAGCAAGTTGCCAGAGCTCCACGTTTATGTGTGCAATGCAATAAAACTGCTGCATATTATATACTCATCTAGCAGTACCCTAGGGCTTCATTTCAGTGCCATGTATAAGCAGTACAGCAAATTGATATAAACATTGTTTCTCAAAATCATCGCAAAGCTGTGCAACTCTAAAACTGTAAGACAAATAGAATAAAAATACATAGCTTAAAAAACTCAGATCTATACAGAGCCAAGTTTTAAGTAATATAAGTTGATATTCCCCAGGATTCACAAATCCTCCATGCATATTAATGAGGGCATGCTGCCTCAACTCAAAGGCTAACACAGAGCATACACGAGTGCAGGGGGCATGTCGGACTGCTGAGCTGTCCAAAAATCCATGCCCCTGCAAGTCACTCAATTGGGAAATATCAACTGACATGAGCAAGTCCGCTCAAATGTGTACATACCCAACACTACACTCCCCCACATTCTAAACCCCAGTACAATTATAAAATGTAAAACTTTTATTTATTTTATTTTATTATTCCCGATATAGCTGCCCGTATTTGCGTGTGTTTGCGCAGGTTTGCCCATTGCTTAGCCACAGTTAGCAGTCAAGACATTGAAGAGGATAATAAGAAACTTATATGCAAATTAAGTAAAATAGCAATAGCATAGTGGTAGAACTTTCGCACAAAGAGGAGGCATTCCCGGTTTGAGTCCCACCACTCTCCTTTTTATTTTCTGTTGGAAATCTGTATAAGAAAAGAATTCCTGACATTTATCATTGAAATTTTAGTAAAAAGCATTAAAATGGCATATGTAGTAGTGAACAAATTTTATATATATATATATATATATATATATATATATATATATATATATATATATATATATGGGTCTACTTCTAATGACCGAAACGCCGATTCGCCGACAGTGAAATCACTGACACGAAATGACCGACAACGCAGTTGACCGACACGCTCGAATCCCGACAGACGGAAGACCGACAAGGGGAATGTGTAAGCGACCTGGTAAGTATGCGATAGTGAGGGATTTAGGAGTAGGGAGCGGACAGGTAAGTGTGCAATACTCAGGGATGTAGGGTTAGGGTGTGTGATAGGTGAGTGTGCGGTAGTGTCGGAGCTTGGGGTTGGGTGTGTAAGTGAGTTAGGGTTAGGGTGCAGGTAGGGAGAGTGTGCGGTAGTGTGAGCTTGAGGTTGGGTGTGTAAGTGAGTTAGGGTTAGGGTGCAGGTAGGGAGAGTGCGGTAGTGTCGGAGCTTGGGGTTCGGGGTGTGTAAGTGAGTTAGGGTTAGGGTGCAGGTAGGGAGAGTGTGCGGTAGTGTCGGACCTTAGGGTTAGGGTTTGGGTTAGGGCTAGTGGATATGTGTTGTAGTGTACTGTGTTGTTTACGTGTAGTGTGTCGGTGTTATGGTGTTCGGTGTTTCGCGTTGTCGGGTTTGTGTGTTGTCGGTTTTCTGGCGTCGGTGATTTCTGTGTCGGGGAATCGTTGGTTCGGTCTTTAGAAGTAGACCCATATATATATATATATATATATATAAAAGTGAAATGGTTATGCATACTGATGAATGCATAAGTAACACATCTTAAGCAATGTGAAGCACTGCTAAGCAAAGTTTACCAGTATTAAGCACATTTCATTATAATTGCTCATAGCTTAGCACTGCTTTAACTAGTGCAATAGCTTTGCACGGAGCTGCGTATTGAGCCAACTAGCGCAAACAGAACATGTTTGCATGTGGCTGCGCACCGCGCTAACTAGCGCATTGCCGGGCAACGTCGAGCAACATAGAGCAACATAGAGCAATGTTGGGCAAAGTTGAGCAAAGTCGGCTAAACACAGCCACAGCTCCTAAAAGGTCTGGCCAGTAGTAAAATAAAAGGCAATGACAGGCCTCGAACCCTGGATACTGTGCACCATAATCACAGTACTGAACCACTAAGCCATGACAGCTTTTCATATGCATGCACTTTCAACACACACATACATATCAATAGAAGTTTACCCATTGCTAAGCAGATGTGCTTTCAGCTGAGTTTCTTCAAAACTGGCCAATCACAGATAAGTGTGGGAAATGAGGCATATTTAAGCTCCATAGGTGGGAATACTTGCCATAACTGGTTGTAGCTCCCATCTGCAGTCAGCATGGCCGGTGTTGGAGAGGGCTCTCGATTTCGAGCGCAACGTTGGGGCATTGAGGAGTCAAAAGTAATGGTTTGGCTCCTTGTCCATAATCATGAGGAGAGACTCCTGCAGGGCCAGTTCCAAGGCACCCAGTACAAAGCGGAAGCCTGGAACCATCTAGCTCATGATCTCACCAGTGCCACAGGCATCACTCACACTGGTGAGCAGGTCAGACACCACTACTCAGACCTGAAGCGACACAGTGGATACAGGAGGCCCATGGGATGGAAAATGCCTCACTACTGAGTAGGTAGCCATGGAATGAAGTATGTAAAAATTGCTATGGTAGTCTATATTATGGATATGTATGTCTCAATATCACTTCATTTACTTCACAGCTGTAGGTGTCCGTTCTGCGAATCAGCAAGCCTTTGCAGATAGGCTGCTAAGGCTGCGCCACCAGGCAGGTTAGTAATTATTCTGCATGTATTGTTATATAAAATAAGTGAGAGAGCCTGAAAAAGAGTGTTGTAACCCATTAATAAAGGTATAATAAGTCCAGAATAATTTTACTGCATGTACTGTTATATAAAATAAGTGAGAGAGCCTGAAAAAGAGTGTTGTAACCCATTAATAAAGGTATAATAAGTCCAGAATAATTTCACTGCATGTACTGTTATATAAAATAAGTGAGAGAGCCTGAAAAAGAGTGTTGTAACCCAATAGTAAAGGTATAATACATCTTGAATAAGTCTTCTGCATGCACTGTTATATCAAATAAATGAGAGAGCCTCTAGAAAACTGTGCGATGTAATTAATAAAGGTATAATACCTGAAGTGTGTCCGTGTCACTTTCTTTGATATGTTGTTGTACTCTTGCATTATAGAAGTACTACTGTAGCATTAAGCACTGTCAACCCACACTTGGGTAGGCCCATATAAAGTGGATGAAGGGAGTACCAGTAGCTGTTAAGCATATATACAGCCCTCAACTGTTGGTTCATGGCTGGCATGTACAAGTTAATC
Organism: Protopterus annectens; assembly: GCF_019279795.1. Taxonomy (NCBI): domain Eukaryota; kingdom Metazoa; phylum Chordata; order Ceratodontiformes; family Protopteridae; genus Protopterus; species Protopterus annectens. Next base: position 62,496,465 of record NC_056726.1, on the reverse strand, counting down.
TGGCACATGAGTAGCTTGTTATTGTGTTTCCCAGAAATGTCAGTGTGCTGCTAGACATGTAGGGGGCTGTTAAAATATAACTGATAATGTCACCTGAACACATCTAGATATGTAGATATATAAATATAAATATAATATATAAATACGTAGCAGTAACAACTGCATCCTGGACAGTTTGCATGTCAGATACAGGTCAGGTATATAAAGAACTAGCAAAACCCATTTCACAATTTAATGGACATTGCCTAGTGTAATAATAAATGTAGGGGATATATACCTGCAGTCAATAGGAATGTAATGGAAACTATAAGTATATATAAGTTGTTAATGGAGGTATCTTTTTACACCCTACTGTATGTGCATAAACAATGCAATTCCACACCTCAATGGGTATGTCTAATCTCAAAACATTTGTTGGGACATATGTCCTATTGGTTTATAAATATCTGCATTTACTTTGGTGCATGTGCCCTGTCCAAATACCACAATCTTGGTGGCCTGTTGACAACAATTAATCCTGCATGCTGTTGGAATGTCCACTGTTGTTCTATATATGCATGTGTTATGCTTGCTGTTCTACTGTTGGAACTCTGGTGTGTTGGATTAATGGGAATACTACTGCATGCTGTTTCAACTAATTTGGAATGCTGTTGGCTGTTACCAACCCATATTGTCATTAAATCCCCCTAAACATAGAACGTATGGGAAGGCCGGTCCCAGCGGACCGACCTGTCCCACGTCAGCTGGCAATGGCACCTGGCAGTAGCAGGCCTGGTGCCCAGCCTGGGACCTCCTCCTCCATTGGGCCTGTGCCACCTTCAGGTGGAAGTGCTGCAGGGGGTGGGGCTCGTCCCCCCTGTGCAAGTGTGGGCGGAGGAGGGCCTCCTCTCACCCTCCAAACGGTCCAGGCTGTGGTGCATAGGGAGATCCAGCGTTCTGTCACTGATCCTCTACGCCAACCTGAGGCACAAGTGTCACGACTCACGGGTGAGTCTGCCCCTCCTATGCATCCCCCGGCACCCTCTGGTCTCTGAAGGTGCAGTGGTGCTGCCCATGGGTGGGGATCTCAATTCCACTGTCACCATCTGTGGGCTCATGGGCTTGCGGTTTCCAAACATCCTTCCCTGTCAATGTTGTTCACCCCCCACGTGTCATATTTCATCCCTGTATGTGTCTTGTTTGAAATGTCTGTTTACCTCCCCAACTTACCTCCCCAAATATACCTACATCCCCTACCCCACATTCCACTCTCACCTGGAAAAAGAAAAAAAAAGGGCAATCTGCCCCCCAAAAAATTACGCCCCATGCATAGCTGCCCATTTTGCACACATGTCTGCTGGACATATAAAATGTAATTTAATTGGCAGTACAACATACTTTGTTTTCCTCACCCCACTCTCAGGGGTGGAAGGTTTCATATTTCCCTCCAAAATTACTGCATATGCCCTGCTGTTGCTGTAAAAGAAATGGGCAGCTATGGTCCTTCCCTACACCCATCCTGCACATTCCGAGCTGTTTTCCCTACTGTCTTTCCCTCTTTGTGCCCCTTTTTCACCACTGTCCTAGCTCCCCATTTTCTTTTCTTTCAAAGAAATGAGTGTGAGGGTTAGCGGGAGTAAGCACTTTTAAGCAGTAGTTAGCAGGTTTGCACGAGTGTGCACTTGCGTGCGCTTAGCTAAGCATTGCTAAGCTTTGCGCAAATCTGCACAAACCTGCTTACAACTGCTTAAAAATGCCTTAGTCACCCTGCATGTGAGGGCCCTTGTTCTGCTCAGCAGCAAAATAAAACACCTCTGTCAGTCTCGAGCCCCGGACCTTGGGCACACTAGACTGCATGAAGTACCACTAAGCCACAGTAGATATACAGCAGGTTGTTTCTGAAATAAATACATCATGCATCAGAATGAGTGAATGTAAAGGAAAAATAGGAATGCCATAACACAAAACCTGTTCTGTGGAACTTTACCAGCAGTTGTTGAGGAATTGCATTACATGACTGTGGTAAGAGAACCAACCATTCTAGCAGTAAATGATGTTACAGCAGCACTTTACAACCCCCACACAGTATCATAGCAGGACAAACACTGGCATATCTGACTAGGGCAGAAGACATACATCCCAACTGTGACTACATATCAGGGATGTCCCTGATTTTGAAACATATGTTAGCTGTGTCCCTCTGAATCCCCTGAAAAGTACTGACATCAGGCAGAAAGGTGGGGTATTACACCTAATGAATAATGACAAAATGTAGGAGTTAGACACTGCTTGTACTTCAGAAAAGGTGTAGTAATCCATATGCACTGGTTCTCCTGAAGTCTCCACTTACTGTCTCTAATATTTTGAAGGTGTACCTCACTTTTATCTACCTTTACCTCACTCTGTTCAAATATGTACCTGAGTGTTTCAGAGGCCTGGCCGAGGAAGAAACACACAGGCATATCAGCTTTTCTGCTGTTGCACACTGTGCAAATAGCTTTGGAAGGAGTTCCACAAGCATACCCTTATGTAGGAGTACAACACTGAAATACCAAAGGATGTAGCCATGTACTGGCAGCAACCGACTGTAACAATGCCATTGTACTAGTGCTGAAAAGATCTGTGCATTGCACAGACAGAGGATAACAGCCTAACATCTGGCTACCATCTGGATAGGTCCACAGTTGGGAGCTATGCAGTCAGACTACTTGCCTTGCTAAACTAACAGGTACACAGCAACCATTTAAGTCCAGCAAGATAACATTCACACAATAATACATAATGTTCTCTGTATGTCTGCATCCCCACCCAAATGTACAATATACCTGTGTGTTCAGGGTCTACCAAGGATGTAGGTAGGCATACTCAGTACTGGAATTGTCCAGTTTTCTTGAGCATCCTGTGCTAATGTCAACAATAAAAAAGCACAAACTGTGCAGAAGTGAGTACATTAATATTCACAGTATAGCAGTTCACAAACAGTTCATGTGCCAAATGAATACATCTCAATAACTACTATTGTATGGCAGTTAATTGTATAAGTAGAAAAGAAAATACATACTCCCATGTATCTTCTGTTAACATTTGTAGGGGTGAGTACAATTCTACACTGACAACTGTGTACTGGAAGTGGCAACATTCAGGTCTGAGTACAACATTTAAATCACTGGCTACACCCCTAGCTTCAGATATAAGAACTATACCAACCTTCTGACTTACACAACGGTGTCCACAGCAAACAAGCATTGGCCCCACTTTGGAAAGCTGAAAGAGCTACGCCTACCTGACATAGCAATTTATATCATTGGGTTGCTATGACAGTGAGTACTGCAATTACCACACAGCAGGCTGCATGCAATTACGAAATGGTGGCCATAAATTGGTGCAGAGGCCATCACATGCACATGTGCAGATACCTATAAAAGCAGGCTGTACTTGCTGGCCACACATGCAATCATTCCATTGCAGAAATTGAGAGAGAGAGACAGAGACAGAGAGAAACACACACCAACCCATATCAACCGAAAAAAAAAAAAAAGAACACACAGAACGTAATACTACCAACACATACAAAGGAAAGGTATGTAACAGATATGTATTTACTGGCATGTAGTAGATGTATTTGAAGAGTACTTTACACACTTTGAAACATCCATATGTGGCAGCTGTACGTATCTATGCACAGATGCCCTGCATAACTACTGCCATGGACAAATCAGTGTGTAGCTGTGTGCAGTGGGACATAACTGTGAAATATGTAGCTTAGCATTAAATGTCAAACATCTAAACCATGTTATTTGTGTTCTGTACAGTAGTGTGAACACTGGCTGTTTGGGGGAGTAGCACATACAGCTATATAAACATGGATGTGACAGAGTATCACATGCATGATAGTCATCTTAACGTGTAGCTTAGCATTGGCAACTGCTGTACCAGGCTAGTATGCTAATCTAGCATTTGCAGCTATATATACACCCCTAATATCACTGTGTGCTCACATGTGACACCTGTTCATGTTGCAGCAAGGCCCAACAGATCAGCCGTGAGGTCCAGGGACTTACAACAGTGTGGACTTGTGTGTGTATGGCACACACATACGGAGAGATATATCTGTGTCAGATATATTAGCATCTGTACATGTGCATAGAGCAAGGGACATACTGCAACTGTTTGGAAGGGAGGTCATATATATGTTGGTGAAGGTTGTTATGTGCATATTTGTATGTAGGTAGTAGTGTGTGGCAAACAAGACAGCATACAGTGCTGGTATATGACATGTGGTGGTTAAACGCTGTGGGTGTGATTTGTTAGGTTTGCAGTGTTGCAGCCAGTGAGGCCTGCTAAAGCCACATGGGCTGAGGACACCTTTAATGCATTTCGCACAAGACTGTGCAATATCATTACATAACTGTATACCTCACATCCTTTGCATAATTGCTATTCCCACCATGAAAGGTGGTCTGTATATGTGCCTATATGTATATCTATATGTACACCAATGGATGTTTATATGTATGAGTCTGTGTATCTCTCTCTCTCTATATATATATATATATATATATATATATATATATATATATATATATATATATATATATATATATATATATATATATATAGAGAGAGAGAGAGAGAGAGTCATATTTACTGCGACAGATGCCTGGTGACAAAGCCATGGCCTCAAGCTCAATGTCAAAAATGCATTGGCATCCCTTTTGCTAAAAACTCTGTACCCATGAACTACCACATAGGTGGTAGTTGACTTAACACCGAAAGTGTGATAAGAGACCATGGGACCCAGGTGGACAGTAGTCTCCCCTTTGATAATCGGGCGGCACAGTGGTGTAGCGGTTAATGCTGTCACCTCACAGCAAGAGGTTCTCCGGTTCGATTCTCGGCTGGGGTGCCTTCTGTGTGGCGTTTGCATGTTCTCCCTGCGTTCGCGTGGGTTTCCTCCGGGTACTCCAGTTTCCTCCCACATTCTAAAGACATGCTTCTGGAGCATTTCTCCCCAGGCCTCCGCTGAAAACAGGATCTGTGGAACCTAGTTGGACTTTCCCGGTCAACAAATGTTAAATAAATAAAAAATAAATAAAAATAATCACAGTGCCACACTAGTCATGTAATCTGTCTACGTGGCACACCTTATCACAAAAGGTGTGTCATCCAGGAAAAAAGAGATCAGTGTTCCCCTCTGCTCATCACTCACAAAACCCATTATAGAGTACAATGCCCCTTCTGGTATGAACCTCACAAGGCATCTACAGCAACTGGAAAGGCCACAGACATACCTCACAAAGAGTATTACTGGCCTCAAAAGGACGCCCTTTGCAGACCGTCTCACAAAACCACCGCTAGACTGTGTCGCATACCGTCAACCCAGAGGTGACCTCTGCCTAACATACAAAGCTATGTCAAACCCAGAGCTGTTGGACATGCTCCACGTAAGCAGATCACAATCCCTACAAGCTACACACTCTAGGGACCTAAACCTTGTCACCTCAATAAACAGAACATGATGGAGGGATAGATTCCTATCTCAGATACATCCCATACTCTGGAACAAACTACCTATCAATAGCAAACAAAGCTCCTCAGTAGCACTCATCATGAATAGTCTTGTTGATTGGATGGGAGATAGTAAATACACCCCGGGAATCACCTCTGTGGCTCTGCTTGACAGGGGCACATGAAATTAATTTACTTGGGTGCCAAAGTCCAGGGTACCGTCTGGCTAGGCTCCTATAGGCCCTAGGGCCAATAGCCTATTACCTACCTATGAACCAATACACACCCACATTTACTTGTTGCAATAATTGCTATGTGAGGTTGACTGAGTGTGATGTGAATGTGTTGGTGAATATGTCACAGTTGTGTATATGTGGGATAGCTTAGTGGGAAACTGTTTCTGTCATGGTATTATGTGTCCTAGCTCTGATCCCAGCAAAAGATGTGTATGCTATTGCTAGCCAGAAAAAGCAGTATGGCATACAGTCTGACGTAGTCCCTTGGTGTTAACTGGGATGTGCCATTGGAGGCTAAAGCAGTAGATGTATGCTCATTGATTGGTACTGCTGGTGAATACAAATCCTGTATGAACTGTAGTACTACCTGAAGCTGTAGGCCTAAACTGCACAGTATGGTGTATGTCCACATTGCTTGGAAACACTGTTTTGTGTGTTCCCTGTAGTCCTCACAGATTACATACCTCAGGCATAAGGGTTTTTAAGTACCGACACACAGTACTGTATGGTACACACGTAAAGCTCATCTGGGTTGCCATACCTCTGTGTCCCATATGTATGTCTGATGTGTGTGTGTGGATATGCCTGTAACATGCCCTCGGTCATATGTGTGTTACAGGATATAAGTGCGTAACTAGCAACATGTATAGTCTAGTACAGCAGTATGCCACCTATAATCATGAATGTGCACATATTTTAGGCAGGGGTTTGCCATCAACAACTAGTGTGTTATACTGGTAATACTGTAACTGGACTTTACAATCATTGCAATGGATGACATATTTCTTTATGCATTAGCTTTATATATACCTCCTGTGGCTAGGTGGTGCATTGTGTGTGCCATGTACTGTTGTTTAGTCTTACATAGTGGTTTTTCTTTGTTGCTGTGCAGAAAATGGTTTAATATATAGAGCGTGCCAGGCACTGTCAGGTAGTTGTGGGTTGAGCACTGATATGTGATATTGAAAGTGTGTATCCTCTGACAGACAATATGTTGCTATATATGGCAGTTCAGTGATATCTGTACTGTAGAATGTTAAGTGTGCCACATGACTTGCTCACACATATAGTTTCAGTGTCTTCCAGGGTCATGGCCCACCATCGCAACCCATCCTATAGTCCAGCAGAAGATGAAATCCTAATGTCCAGTCTTGTGCAAAACTACACCCTGCTATTCTCAAGAACCAGCAAGGACCAGCATGAGTGGACTGCACTGTGGCAAGATGTTGTCTGTAGGGTAAATGACATAGGCATGCATAACCGGACGTATGAGCAGGTACACCATCACTGCAGTGATTTACTTAGACATGTCCCGCAGCATGCGTCTGATGTCCGTAGGCAACAGCTTGCCACAGGTGGTGAGGTTACCACCCATCCCCCCATCACCAGAGTGGAGGAGCTGCTCCTGAGCCTGGTGGCTCCCAGCCAACAACAGCAGACATATATCATCATGGAGGCTGGAGCTCCCCAGCAAGTTCACATGGAGCATGCAGGTAACATGGCATATCTGTAGACTACTGTTATCTCTATTGGTAGATCATGCATATGTGAGATGTGTACTGTGTAGTTAGAAGATGAGGAGCCTGGTGTTGTGCAATAGTGATAATTTGGAACATGATCTGTAGGCCTGTGACTGTCAACCATTGTACTACTGTAAGGTTGCAAACCCACAGTAGCAATGGCACAGTTGTTGCCACTGACAAACTGTCTAGGTCCCTCTGGTGTGATAGCAAGGCAGCAGCCCCATGCTGGTGAGTGTGTTCTACATTTAATATTACAAATAATATGTGCATGTCATAGGCGAGGTGTAGGCCATGTACACATGTAACACACCTAAGCATAATGCATGCTGTGCATGTTTGCTGTGAGACTCTGCACATCTCAGTAACGTGAGTAGCTGCCTCAAACACATGCAATACACACAGCATCCCAAACAATTGTGGCTACACTGTAGTGGACATTGGATAGGCAGAGTCGATACACATGCACACAACATACACAACTTCGTCATACACAGTACTTGTTAATATGCTACACATGGCATATTCAGACACCCACTGTAAGGTCACACTCCAGTATCCCAAATGTCATCCACACAGCACACATAATATACCTGAGGGGTATAGGCCTATCATGGGGTGGTGCAACAATCTTCAACACACAACACATTCATGTTAGGCAATGCTCCCTATTGGGCACCTTACAAACCCATGTAACAACTGGCTGTAAAATGGTGACTGTAGACATGGTATTGCAGTTTAGGTACAGCATGATAGGTGCCAGTCTGGCACAGTAGCCTTGAGTGATCACATGCTGCTGCATGATGATGGCACATGGTACTACACCCCATCCAGTTACAGTAGCCACAGTACTACACATAGCATTCATTGCTATACACCTCAGTGTTCTGTGTGTGCAAACATATGCACCTATACACAATATGCATAGCAATCACCATTTGTACAAAGTGACACATATATGTCTTGTAATGCTATTGAGTGTATAGGTCACATGACACACATTGGGTATGTGTGATGTTTAATGTTACAGTTGTGCTGTAGCATGCCATGTCATGGCTGGCACTGGCATGTCCACAATATGTTCTACACTCACCATAACTACTGTACAATGGCTATGTTGAGCAATGGTATTCCATCAGGTATACACTCACCACTCATCCTGTGTTATACATAGCATGCATGAGCTAAACCTGTGTCCACAACTAACTGCTAAAGACACAGACGCTCTAATCAGTGCCGAATATCTATGTGACACACAGATAAACATCCTGCCATGGTATGTATACCTGTGAGTGATGGTGTACAGCACATTGAAGAGCTTGTAATACTTGCACAGCATTGTTGTGTCCATGTACACATTGTGCTCCAGGGTGAGGCCAACCACTGAACAAAACACATGCATCAAAGCCATGTATACTGTTATTAGCAAGGACTGTCTACACTCACACTGTATGCTGTTGAGCAACACATGTCCTGCATGCTGACACGTGTGATATGACTGTTTGGCTTGTGATACTGTACCCCACCATCAACCAGTATTGAGTATGTTCTGGATTGCTGGTTGTGTGTGTGTGTGTGTGTGTGTGTGTGTGTGTGTGTGTGTGTGTGTGTGTGTGTGTGTGTCTGTTTTAGTGAGGAGTGTATTTGTGTGCATGTGTGCATGTGTTTATGTGTTCATGTGTGCATGTGTGCATTTGTTCATGTGTGCATGTGTGCATGTGTGCATGTGTGCATTTGTACATTTGTGCATTTGTTAATGTGTACACTTGTTCATGTGTGCATGTGTGCATGCGTTCATGTGTGCATTTGTTCATGTGTGCATGTGTGCATGTGTTCTGACATCATGTACAGGTCATAAAGTGTGTTTCCTGTCTTCCTCTTACAGGTGCTCCGGTTGGGCTGGTTCACTGCAGCAGGGAACCTGATGTCACTGACACAAATAGTGACAATGAGGATAGGTGTGTTGAGGCACAAGAATGTTTGCCAGGGTCTGTCATTGGGCCACCAGTCGACAGTACACAGGTGCCCACCCCATCCATGCACACAGTCATACTGCCAATACATCCATCATCACCAATGCCCTTAGCTGAGGGACAGTGTACAGTCGGCAATGGCCAGGACAGTGTGGTATCTATGGCACATGCATCCAGACACAGCAGCCACACCCAGAGGTCTGGAACGGTACCACATAGGCAGATATCCAGGGGTTCACATCGGAGCACTGCTGGTCATCATGCCCCTGGCAGACATGCCACAGGTCTTACAACCGCACGCATGTTCCAGGCTGTCATGGAGGCACAAGCACGTATGGAACAGTACACCAGACAGGGACTAAGGGCACAGAGGGCACATAACACCACTTTAAATTACCGTATCCATGACCTAGCAGGTGCCATCCATAATTACACTGAGGTCACTGATAGACATTGGGGTGAGACATTAGATGCCCTCCGCAATGGCATGTCCATGTGTCAGGACAGTGTGGGATGGTTGAGACATCAATGTGGATGTATGCCAGCAACATCAGCAGCTGGCATTCGCTGCAGATGTCACTCAAGTCACAGCCGCTCCTGTAGTGCCAGTACCAGCCCCAGCAATGTTGGGGATGGGCTGTCCATAGACCATCCTAGAAGACCATGTGCACATGGCTCTGGCCAGTCCCAGCAGGGACCTGGGTCCAATGTACATATGTCTACCTCTGAGGATAGTACCCAGTCTGGCTTAGTACCTGATACTGTCAGTAGCACCCCTGCCAGGCACAGGTCCCGTATCTGTGGCCAGAGATGGTGATCTGTAAAGCCTGGCAGGTACAGTCTGTGGCTGTCGCACACATCCCCATATATGGCAGTCACATGGTGGAACTCTGTGCATGCAGACACACACACACACATAAACCAGACACCTAGGGCTAACACATACCCGCACACATTACATCAACATTGGCCCATACCAGTACTCTTGGCCCTCACACACACACACACACACACACACACACACACACACACACACACACACACACACATGCATGTTGATTGTATGGCTCAATGTAGGCCTCTGGCAAACCAACAACACACCCTGTGCAAATGATGAAACCTGTGCCACCTCCTGTCATCTGTAACATTGATGCAGGAACAGACTAACATGGTGCTGATGCACAGGGTGACTTTATAGCAGTATTGCAATGTTAGCATATTGTCGGCAGTAAAGTGTAATGATATCCTTGAAGGTGTAGCTGAGCAGGCATGATGCATTAAAGCTATGATTGTCAATGTAGTATTGTTTACACCAGTGTTAATTACAATAGTGTATTGTCTGCCCACATGCCACTTGGCTGATGTGTGTAGTATTGGCAGCATGTGTTAGAGAGTGGACAGTACATGTGGGATGTGTGCAGCACAGGTTTGCAGGTGTACATTTGTGAACATGGTGGAGGTGCACTGTCTGCATGTACGTGCATAGTGGACACATGGGCAGGGTGATATGCCCTGTATCACACAGTGCTAACACTCCATAGTTTCTATTGGTGGCCAGTATGCATAGTACTACACACATTTTGGAACTTGGGTACACATGTGTGTATGACATGGTTTGACACTGTGCTGTGGGTGATACTGTTACTATCTGTCATTGGTTTGCATTCTCGTAGTATACATAACCTCCACAGCCTTACCATAAACAATTGTTAGATGATGTCTTGACAACTGACACACAGATGTAGGACACACAGTAACATTTGTATCCTTCAGGAACTATACTATGCCAGTAACCAGTGGTGTTCACCTGCACCCATGCGTGGGACCACTCCTATTTGGCATATAGCTCTCTTAGGTACAAGCAAACAAAGTAGGATATGTCCGTCCACATCAGGAAATGCATACTGTGACCTGTAATGCATTCGCCAGATGGCACACACATCCTCCGCAAGGGTATCATACAGACAGATACCTGTTGTCAAACCCATGCTGTAATGCTATAAGCCAACTAAAGCATAGTCATCTACCTTTACAAAACATAGTATCCCCACAGTACCAGATAGGTAGTAGCCCCCAACATGTTGAACAGGTACTGATGTGTACATACAGCCAAGTGTTACATCATCTCTCCCTCGGTGAATCACATAAGCAATAAGGGGTCTGCATGCATATCCACAAAGGTTGTTGTACACCTATAATGAATAGCCATCATTGACAGACTTTGCTGTGTTTGAGCAGGTCGGAAATATACCTCAGGCATAAACCCTCACTCACACTATTCAATAGAAACCGTAATGAGTGTGTGTGACACGGATGACCTAGGCCAGGGATCACTGTAGTGGCTGGGCTTGTTACAAGCATACAAATGTGACCTAAGGCCTGGAAAGTGGCAGCACACACTGGCAAAGATAACAGATGTGTTCATGGAGAAAGCAGGGTTCCCACCTATGAAATAATTGAGGTCACATGTACGTATATGTATTTGCCACACAGCTACCTGACGTGCAATGCACATACTGTTGTCATTGTGATATGTCATACAGTAGTAAAAACAAAACCCACAACACAGTGACCAACTGTGTCACACACATACCCACTCACCAAGTGCAGGATTCAAATCCCTACCTAACTACTTTATGATACTAGAGCAGTACGCATTTACACAACATGCTATACACATTACTGGGAGTTCTCCTTTCCACGAGTATATTTTTGGGATGATGACATCATCAGACTTGACAAAGATAAGTATACCACTTCTAAGGTGTTGTAGTGGTCTCCAAAAAGGTTGCTCCTCTACAAGGAGATACACACACACTCATCAAGTGCAGGATTCAAACCCCTACCTAACTACTTTATGATACTAGAGCAGCATGCATTTACACGATGCGCTATGCACATTACTGGGAGTTCTCCTTTCCACGGGTATATTTGTAGGATGGTGACATCATCAGACTTGACAAAGATAGGTATACCACTTTTAAGGTGTTGTAGTTGTCTCCAAAAAGGTTGCGCCTCTACAAGGAGATACCAACACACACTCTCATACAGTTGTCAAATGCAGGATTCAAACCCCTACCTAACTTTTTTATGATACTAGAGCAGTACACATTTACACGGCCCACTATACACATTACTGGGAGCTCTCTTTTCCACAGGTATATTTGTAGGATGGTGACATCATCAGACTAGAAAAAGTGAGTTTCATTAGGTGACATTAGGTGGGCTACATAGAAGGAATTTCTAAACACTTTGGCAATGTGATCATCAAAGGAGAGTTAATTATCTACCTGGGTCCCCAGGACCATAATTACATTCTCTGTACATACTGGATTACCACCTATGTGGTAATTTGTGTGCACTTTGTTTTATCCAAAGGGGATGACTATACATTCTTTGGCATTCTACTTGAGGGCATTGTTTTGACACCAGGTATCTGTCTCTGTAAGACACTTCTGGAGGATGTCTGTGTCAGCCGTAGAGTCGATTATGGACCATAGTTAGCAGTCATCTGCAAACTTGTTCAGCCATACTCCTCCCATGCTTGCCTGTACCTCTGAACAGTATCTACTGAACAGGTGGGGTCCCATGACCAATACCTGTGGGATGCCATTTGTGACTGGTTTAGAATCGGACATGGCACCCACAACTCTGAGCATGTGTGTTTGATCTGTGAGCCAGTTTGCCACCCATTCTGTGACATAGCTGTTAATGTTCAAGCTGGTAAGCTTGTCCATGATGCCAGAGTGGGGAATGGTGTTGAAAGGCCTTAGTGAGGTCCAGGTGGGCTGTGTGGACTACTTTCACCTCCATCTATGTCCTTGGTAACTGTTTTAAATAAGTCAACTAGGTTTAGGAGGCAGGATCTACCTTTAACAAAGCCAAGTTGGGTAGAGTCCAGTGTCTGTAGGTCCCCAATGTCTCTGTTTATGAGTTCCATGATAATTTGCTCCATAGCTTTGCAGACCAGGCTGAGTAGGCCTATAGGACAATGGTTTCCTAGTTATGTGGTGGCACCCCCTTTGTGGAACTGGATGACTGTTGCTGTATGCCATTCTTTGGGTACATAGCCTGTGGTAAGGTTGAGTCTGGAAAGTGAATGTAGGTGAGGGTGTAGTTCCTTTTGGGGCTGGTGTAAGTCACAGCCTGGGACACTATCCAGTCCCATTGATGCTGTGTTCTTAGCTTTGGAGAGGGCTATTTTTACCTGCATGTCCATGATGTCTGGTGCTTTGCATACTTCTGGGATGAACACAGGCCTTTTTGGGGGTGATGGGAGGGGGGGGGTTGCAATGAATTTGTCCCCCAGGATGTAGGCAATGTAAGTTGGTTCAGTGTATCTTTTTGCCATTTTGCAGTAGCTGACAGCATATTTGAGAGTTGCCACCTAAATGTTTGGTATAGCTAACAAAGGCTTTGTGGTTGTTATTCTTACATTCCTTGGCAATTTGTCTTTAGAAACTGGCTTTGGATTATTTTATGAGTGATCATTGTTTCTTCCTAATAATGATCAGTGATGCCTTTCCTTTTTTGAAGTTTGCTCTATCATGTGTTCGTTTCTTCCTTCTGTTGTATAGCTTATTTATGTGCGATGACCACCAGATTGGTTTCCTATTTTTGGAGGAGTGCATCTTGGTTTTATTTGGGATGTCTTGATCCATGCATCCCTGTAGATGCTCATAGAATGCACTTGTAAATAATTTGGCAGATTGTATAGCATTATCCTATAGCAAGGGGGCTTTGGAACTTTCCACTTTGTTCTTGGAAAGTGTGCAGTTTGCTTTTGAAGATGTCTTCACAGTGGTTTCCTTGACTGGGGGGGTGTGGGATGTGGATGTCCAGTGTGATTACTTTATGATCTGATATTACCAGCAAGGGGTTTATCTCTGTTGTGGAACACTGGTACCCCATGTCGGTGATGATCAGTTACCGTATGTTGTCACCTCTAGTGGGCATGGTGACCAACTGTTCCAGGGCATTTCAGTTTTTAAACTCTAGGAAACATTGGGCAAAGGACGTTGCACATGAGTAATTCTCCCAATCAATGTTTGGGTAGTTGTAATCTCCTCATATAATAGTGTTTGATAGGACCTTTATGTTTTCCACTGTTCTCAGGAATACTGAGCGAGGTTCCTGAAGCAAGGTAGGTGATCTGTAGCAGGCTACAATCTGATAAGCAGCTTTGCCCAATGTTGGTTGCACTTGCATGGTCTACAAGGCCTCATGCTGTGCCACTAACCTGAAGGTGTGGGTATCCATAAGGTAAATGGATACACCCTTTCCTTTTGTATTTCACTCTAGGTTTTGGGGCTGAAGATCAGAGAGATTGTGAGTATTTTACATGGAGCATGTCCAACAGCTCTGTGTTTGACATAGCTTTGTATGTTAGGCAAAGATCACCTCTGAGTAGGTGATATGTGAGCGAGTACAGCTGGAGCAATTTGAGATGGTCTGTGTATGGCATGTATTTCAGGCCGCTAATGCTCTTTGTGACGTATTTCTGCAGGCTTTCCAATTGTTTTAGATGTCTTGTGAGGTACATAGCAAAAGGGGCATTGTACTCTATTATGGATCTAGTGAATGATGAGTAGAGGGGAGCAATGTCCTCTTCTATTCTGCATGAGACACCTTTTGTGATGAGGTGTGCCACATAGAAGGATTTCCTGACTACTGTGGGGATGTGATTATCACAGGTGTGTCCACTGTCCACCTGTGACCCAAGGTCTCTTATCACACTTTCAGTGTTAAGTATACTACCGCCTATGTTGTAGTTCATGACTACGGAGTTTTTACCAAAGGGGATGACAATGCACTTATTGGTATTGAGCTTGAGGCCATGGCTTTGACACCAGACATCTGTCTCAGTGAGGCCCTTTTGTAGGATGTCCACATCTTTAGTATTTACAATTATGGCTCCTAGTTTGCAGTCATCTGGAATCTTCAATGGCCACAGACCTTCCATGTTAAAGTTTACTTCAGGGATGTAGATCAAAACAGGACAGGACCCAGGACTGAACACTGTGGTACTGCACTCATCACTGGTCCAAAGTCATACTTGGAGTCTGCTACTTTCACAGTGTGTGCTCTGTCAGTGAGCCAGTTGGCAACCCATCTTGTGACATAGCAGTTAATACCTAGGTTAGTGGGTTTATCTATAATTCCAGAGTGGGGGGATGGTGTTAAAAGCCATGGCAAGATCTACATAGGCTGTGCAAACCACCTTACCCTCATCTACAGTTCTGGTGACTGCTTCATTGTCGTATATCAGGTTTAGGAGACATGATCTGCATTTTACAAACCCAACATGGTTGTGGTCCAGAGTTTGGAGTTTACCAATGTCTTTTTTTATAAGTTGTATGATGATACATTCCATGGCCTTGCAGAGCAGGCTCATCAGGCTAATGGGGTGCTAGTTCCTGGGGTCCGTGGTGTCTCCACCCTTGTGTAGTGGGATAACCGTCACTGTGCACCATTCAGCAGGCACAAAGCCTGAGGTGAGGCTATGACTGAACATGGTACTTTGGTGTAGTGCCTGTCCATTCTGTAGTTTGTGTAGAACACAGCCTGGGATGTTATCTGGTTCCATGGATGCTGTGATACTGGCTTTGGAGAGTGTTTTTTATCTGTGCAACCGTGATGACGGCAACTTTGCAGTCTTCCGTTATAGAGATGTGCTCTTTCATAGGTGAGAGGGGGGTAAAGTTAGCACTGAGTCTATCTGCCAGGATGTTGGCAATATCAGTTGGGTCTATATATTTAGTGCCATTGAGCTGTAACTCAGAGCTGATGTGAGTGTTGCCATGACATGGACCTGTCTGTTGGGCAGAGATCTCCTGAGTAGACACTATGCAACAGAGTACAGATTGAGTTAAATTCAGTCTTGTTGTATGGGGCAACTGTTTGAGGCCAGTAATCCTCTTGTTGAGGTACTTCAGTGGTCTTTCCAGCTGCTGCAGGTGCCTAGTTAGAAGTGTGTTGTGGTACTCTCTGACGGGTCTGATGACTGATGAGTAGAGGGAACCTCCTTTGACCTACATGCAAAGACCTTAGCAGTTTGTGGGAACACATAGCATGATTGTCTGACCACTTTGTGAATGTGTTTCTGGAAGTAGAGATGACTATCCACATGTGTCCATAGATTCCTTATTATCACCTCCATATTAAGGGTGTTGGCACCTATGTGGTATTTGTATGACTGTAGCTCGAGGCCATAATTTTGACACCACATCTGTCTGACTGAGACCCTTTTTAAGGATGTCTCTGTTGTCCCAAACATCGATTATGACAACTTTTTTGTAGTCATCCACAAACATTGCTAAACATAGCCCTTGTGTGTTTGACTGTATTTCTGAAAAGTATACACCAGACAGGAGGGGTCCCAGGACTGAACCATGGGGGACAGCAGTTATTACCAGCTTGAACAGGAGACCACAATTCTTACCTTGTGTGATCTATCTGTGCCCCAGTTGGCAATCCATCAGATGACATACATATTTATGCACAGGTTGTTGATTTTGTGGATATGACATGTGTCTGGGATGTTGGAAAAGGGCTTTTCAATGTCTATGTGGGATCTGTGTAGCTCATTTCATTGATGTATGTCCTGGGTGACTGTCCTGAAAAAAGTCTAGCAGGTTTGGGAACCATGATCTGCCCCTGACCAAACCAAAATTGGTAGGGTTGGGTGTTTGTAGACTCCCAATCGCTCTGTTTATGAGTTCCATCATGATGGACTCCATGGTCTTGCAGATCAGGCTTAATAGGCTTATAAGACAATAGTTCCCATGGTCTATTGTGCACCAACACTTGTGGAGTGTGCCAAACATTGCTGTAACACATTCAACAGTTTCATATCCTGTACAGAGGTTGAGGCTCAACAGACTGTTCAGGTGCAGGGTCTGTTTGTTCTGGAGTTCACTTATGACACACCTAGGGAAACAATGTAATCCCTCAGACGCCATGTTTTCAGGTTTGGAAGGAGCTGTTTACCCATTCTATATGTGATATATGTGCTTTCACAATCTCCAGGTTTGATGATAGGGCCTTTTGTCAGTGAGAGGGGGTGGTATGTATGTATGTATGAGCCTGTCTGACAGGATGTTGGCAATGTCAGTCATTTACAGTTTGCACTGACTCGGGGCATATATGAGTGTACATTGCTATTTATGACATAGCGGAAGGAAGCATCATGGTTCTCTACGGACTCCTTCACAGATTATTTTGCCAGAACATGGATTGGATAATGTTTGGAGTGCACATTGTTTATTCATGATACTGATTGCAGGTTTATCAATCTTCTTTGCTTTTTCACTTTCTGTGAACAACTTAAGTACTTGTGGTACATAGTTTGATTATGACAGGGTTCCAATATATTATATGTGTCTGTTTTCATATAACTGTGTGCACAAGGCAGGATTGGTGAATAGTGACAGGTTCCTGGGGTAAAACATACGCGACTGCCAGATATGTGTGGCCCACTGCTGTACTCAGACATGGCCTAAGTGTGTGAGCATGCCCAGTATGACCTTTCAGTATGTTGTTGCCTCACATTTGCTTCGTTTTTTTAAGTGTGTGAGCATGCCCAGTATGGACATATATACTATATGTGTGTGAAAAATCAAGTTGGTTTTTACTTCAGGGCTCACCTTTGTGTTGTACATCGACAGGAAGCACGCTGTGTCTGCAGGGCTTCCATGAGTTACTTTGCATAGACTTTATCAAAATTTCTACATACAGGGGGGACAGCTATTATTTGTACATTTCTACCCAGGGGCACACCTGATTATTACTGTGGGTGTACATAGGATGAGGGGTTCACCTGACACTTATACACATTTGCTAGACCTGCACTGCTATGTCAGGTACTCCATTTCAGTCTGTACTGTTGTCTATCGTAATGGCTTGAGGCATACTACTGTACTACAGATCTTAGCTTCCAATTTCACGTATAGTTTATATTTATATATAGATATAGATGTATAACTATATATATAGTTTATATACCGTATAGTATAGTTTGTGACTTCATAGTCTACCCAACCCACATTCCACTGCCTGGCCTGCTGTTATCTGTATGCATAGGCAATTGTGCTTACATATGCTAAATAGTGGTAAAATGTGCTTAGCACTGCTTTATATTGCTTAAAATAGGGCAATCATGCCTCAAGTGGTGCTGCAGGGCTGCCTGTGTCGGATGCACATAGTACACTCCCTATACATGTTTGAAAACAGGTATTGTCAAGTTAGGCATCCCTTTTATTGTATGTTTGAGTCAGAGAGAGGTATCATTTCTAGGGTTTCTACTGATTCAGTGTATGTGCTATGCGTTGCCTCTTTGCCAAGGCCAGGGCATGCTGG
The DNA here is from genome assembly GCF_019279795.1 of Protopterus annectens. Classification (NCBI taxonomy): domain Eukaryota; kingdom Metazoa; phylum Chordata; order Ceratodontiformes; family Protopteridae; genus Protopterus; species Protopterus annectens. The sequence goes on along the minus strand of NC_056726.1, from coordinate 62,477,892 downwards.
GCACACCTCCTTCTGCCTACTGGGGCAGGCTTAGGTTGTTCCTCCTCTGAGTCACCCTGTGCCTGTGCAGGCCTTGGCAATGGTGGGGGGCTGTTTGGCCCTGTCCCATGCTGTTCCTGCTGCAGCTGTTTTTGCAGGATCATATTGTGTAGCATGGCACATACCATGACAATTTGGGTACATGTAGTTGGTGAGTGCTGCAGGGCTCCACCAGATGTGTCCAGGCACCGGAACCGTGACTTGAGCATCCCAAACACATGCTCAATAATGTTTCTTGTTTGTGCATGTGCCTCATTATTGTGTTCTTGTTCGGGTGTGTGTGCATTTCTGATGGGTGTCATCAGCCACGGCTCCAGTGTATATCCAGCATCCCCCACTAGGTGACCGTCAGGGATGTCCCCATTGGCAAATCTCTGGTACAGCTGGTCAGATGCCAGATGTGGGAATTGTGATAGCTTCCAGGGCAGCCAGCACACACATTCATTATTATGCCCTGGGCATCGCACATGACCTGACAGTGGATGGAGGGGAAGCTCTTGTGGTTGATGTAGACCCTACTCCGCTCACTGGGTGGTGCTTTGATGTGTATGTGCGTGCAGTCTATTGAACCCACTACCTCAGGGTATTTTGCTATTTGGTGGAATAGATGCATATTGCTGACCAATGCCTCACTGGAATTGGGAAAATATACGTGCTCACTGACATGTGCTGACATGGCATCCAGGAACTGGTGCAGTACCCTGGATGCTGATGCCTCTGAAACCCCCATCATATCACCAGTTGGTCTCTGGAAGGTACCTGTAGCTAGTATTCGTAGGCCAACACATACCTTGGTATCCACTGGGATGGGTTCCCCTCTGTTGGTTCTGTGTATGAGGTGTGGCCAGCACAGCTCAACAATTTGCTGCAGTAGGTCTCTGTCCACTCTATAGTGCTCCACTATCTCCAGCTCATGTAGCCCCTGGTAGGTTACCCTGGGTCTGTACACTCTTCTCCGTCTCCTCACTGTGGGTTGCTCTGCAGCATTCATAACATCACCACCCTCAGCACCTTGCACATGTTGGTTTATGATAGCAATAGCAGCCCCTAACATTTTGTCTGACTTAAGCTTTTTAAGTTTTCACTCTTTGTATACTGCAGTGTTGCAGAGTTCTTGGGAAAAAAACAGGGTAGACTGCTGTTTGCAGAGTTTAAAGGGCTGGGCTGGGCTAGTCTACTGCATGTGTAATTGGCTGATTCTGATATATTTCACCTGGCAGCTCTGCTAGTTCTCCTTGGTTAACTTCCTACCACTTCTTTTCCTTCCTTTTTCCCTTTCTGTTTCCACAAGGGTCAGCGCCGCGCAAACAAGCACAAACACGCACACACGCATGCACATGCTGTGTGCCCATTTGCAAGAAATTTCAGATATATTCATGGCATACGCCTTTGGTTTCTTGTTTTCAGCTAGGACAACTGTAGACACGCCTCTTGCAATCATGAGCAACTCAGGGCAAACACTAACCACTGTGCTCCAATCAGCTTACAGTCTTTCAGACATACCACCTTATGATGTCACGTATCTTCTACTCTACTACTCCCCTACTCCTACACTTACACTCTAGGGGCATGGCTCATATGCCGGGTAAAACTGGGATTCAATATCCTTATCCTCATTTGCATAGGATTGCCTACTAATGCTTGATTACATCTCTTGCATTGAGCTTCCCCCCCTTAGCAACCACTACTCAGTGGCCATGTTGTTTTCAGCCTGCCATTCACCTGCATGGCAGAACAATTTTTTTAGTGAAAATGCCCATTTGTGGCTATTTTTCTCTTTTTTTCATTTTATTTAAAGCGCAGCACGTTTGCGCGCTGCTGAGCTATGCTTAAACATCGTCGATCGGGGGAAAAAATGAAAAAATGGATTTTAAGAATTTACAACATTTGCAAATGCCAATGGCCTTATATTTGGCCATTGGCATGCTTCTTCCACTAGATGCATCCTTTATTTGGAGCTGTCATAGCTCCATTTAGCTATTTGCAGAATGGTACTCCGTTACCAACTGAGTACATTTCTGCAAATAACACTACTCTTACACGGACAGGTTAGTGTTTCCTGGATCACAAATTTACCTCATTTGCATATCTTTCAGCAGCAAATGAGGTAATTTGCATACCATAACACTGTCCGTGCAAGAGTAGCTTTAGAAGCTCTCATACACGCCCCTGCCGGCTATTGCTGAATCGCTCGGCAGACATATTGCCTGTCTGCCATCTTACATTACTCTTACACTCCGTGCAAGCCTTCGTGAATCCGGCCCACAGTCATTATTACAGAACTGTCTCATCAACTCAGTCCAGCTCAAAAACAAGCTAATATTGCTAACCAAGGCTAGTAACCCATATTTTAGTCACATTGTCTGAAACACTTGATGTGCAATACCTACAGTGAAGCCAAGCACATTAGTCATTTTTGACTCAGCCTATATGGTGACTGGAGACAGACATCCTTGGCAGGTGTGACAATTACTCAGAGTAGAACTACTGTCACAACAAGTAAGACTTCAGCATCGCCTTAAATTTAGTTAATTTGTTTGTTCAGAGGGAAATTATTGTACTAAGAAGCAGAGTTTCATTACATCTTTAAATGGATTAAATAAATAAACAAGAGCATCAAGGCAGGCAAATTCAAGTTGTGCAGTGAGCAAAAGAAAAAACACAAATTAGAAGTGAGGCTGCGGTGCACATTAAAAGAAATAAGCAGAAGCAATGGTTCACATAAGGCAAGAATCCTCAGTGCAAGCAGAGGCTCAGACAAAATATTCCAGCAGGAGATGCCTTGCAATAGGTACTCAACTAGCAGTAGTCCTAAGGAAAGAGTTACAATTATAGACTGGCTTTTTTGTTTTGTCCTAGATTAAGGTGGATGCCATAACTAGCAATGAAGAATGCTGCCCCCCCAAAGCAACTACTGGTGAAGGATGAAGGCAGAGATCAAGGTAACTAAACAGGCCTCCAAGAAGGGGGTTCTACTGCTAAGCATGCAAAAATTCCAAGGCTGGAGGCTTTATTCTCCAGTGCCAATAAAATGTATATATAATCATTATTAATACAGAAAATCCTAAAACACAGTGACCAGGAAAAATGTTTCAGACTTTGTAATGTTTCTGATTAACTACCGTTATCAGATGAGTAAAATAAATAATAGGCTTGAACGTTTCCAGATAGTGAAAAGCAACTAGTACTTATAAACAAAGCTAAGTACAATTCTTAATGTAACATATGTGTTAAAATGTCCAAAAATGGATCAGGCTGCAGGAGCTCCCCCTCTATATGTGGAACGCAGGGAAAGTAAATGGTGTCTGTACTTCACAGTCTCACACGTTTCACTGTGTCTTTGTTTCAGCACCAGAGAAAAGTAGAAAAGTAAGTACACATCAGTAGTGCACTCTCAGAAGTTAGCACTTGATGAGTTTGTGCATTCCAGCAAGCGATGTTGTCTTGTAGTTACTAAAACCTCAGAAATACCGATCCTACAGAATGAATACCTGCTATGGGGTGGAGGCCAGACCTTTCTCAGACTTAGAAAGCATGCCACAGTAGTCAGGGAAGTATACCTCATCTGTTTCGTAGCTAATAGATAAGCTTTAACAAAGGCAGACAGACTATTGGTTGCAGCTCACACAGATGAAAGCTAATTTGGTTGACAAAAGTGAACTGCAGTGATCATTGTGCTACTGAACATTTTCACAATTGTCTGATTCAGTACCTGCCAGTTTACTCAGAAAGGTAACTGGCCTTTTTCATAGGCCTAGTAGTTTGTGCAGGAGTGTGTGTGTGTGTGTGTGTGTGTGTGTGTGTGTGTGTGTGTGTGTGTGTGTGTGTGTATTAGGGTTAGAGTAGGAGTTAGGCAAATGCATAGATTTAGTGTTTGTGCAGGTGTTCAAGTGACAGGGTTAGAGTTAGGTCAAATAAGGGGTTAGATTTAGTATATGTGTGAGTGTTTGCTGGTTAGTGTTTAAGTAAGTGTGAGGTAAGGGGATAGATTTAGTATATGTGTAAGTGTTTGCTGGTTAGTGTTTAAGTAAGTGTGAGGTAAGGGGATAGATTTAGTATATGTGTGAGTGTTTGCTGGTTAGTGTTTAAGTAAGTGTGAGGTAAGGGGATAGATTTAGTATATGTGTGAGTGTTTGCTGGTTAGTGTTTAAGTAAGTGTGAGGTAAGGGGATAGATTTAGTATATGTGTGAGTGTTTGCTGGTTAGTGTTTAAGTAAGTGTGAGGTAAGGGGATAGATTTAGTATATGTGTGAGTGTTTGCTGGTTAGTGTTTAAGTAAGTGTGAGGTAAGGGGATAGATTTAGTATATGTGTAAGTGTTTGCTGGTTAGTGTTTAAGTAAGTGTGAGGTAAGGGGTTAGATTTAGTATATGTGTGAGTGTTTGCTGGTTAGTGTTTAAGTAAGTGTGAGGTAAGGGGATAGATTTAGTATATGTGTGAGTGTTTGCTGGTTAGTGTTTAAGTAAGTGTGAGGTAAGGGGTTAGATTTAGTATATGTGTGAGTGTTTGCTGGTTAGTGTTTAAGTAAGTGTGAGGTAAGGGTTAGATTTAGTATATGTGTGAGTGTTTGCTGGTTAGTGTTTAAGTAAGTGTGAGGTAAGGGGATAGATTTAGTATATGTGTAAGTGTTTGCTGGTTAGTGTTTAAGTAAGTGTGAGGTAAGGGGATAGATTTAGTATATGTGTAAGTGTTTGCTGGTTAGTGTTTAAGTAAGTGTGAGGTAAGGGATAGATTTAGTATATGTGTAAGTGTTTGCTGGTTAGTGTTTAAGTAAGTGTGAGGTAAGGGATAGATTTAGTATATGTGTGAGTGTTTGCTGGTTAGTGTTTAAGTAAGTGTGAGGTAAGGGGATAGATTTAGTATATGTGTGAGTGTTTGCTGGTTAGTGTTTAAGTAAGTGTGAGGTAAGGGGATAGAGTTAGTATATGTGTAAGTGTTTGCTGGTTAGTGTTAGAGTAAGTGTGAGGTAAGGGGATAGATTTAGTATATGTGTGAGTGTTTGCTGGTTAGTGTTTAAGTAAGTGTGAGGTAAGGGGATAGAGTTAGTATATGTGTAAGTGTTTGCTGGTTAGTGTTAGAGTAAGTGTGAGGTAAGGGGATAGAGTTAGTATATGTGTGAGTGTTTGCTGGTTAGTGTTAGAGTAAGTGAGAGGTAAGGGGATAGAGTTAGTATATGTGTGAGTGTTTGCTGGTTAGTGTTAGAGTAAGTGTGAGGTAAGGGGATAGAGTTAGTATATGTGTGAGTGTTTGCTGGTTAGTGTTAGAGTAAGTGTGAGGTAAGGGGATAGAGTTAGTATATGTGTGAGTGTTTGCTGGTTAGTGTTTAAGTAAGTGTGAGGTAAGGGGATAGAGTTAGTATATGTGTAAGTGTTTGCTGGTTAGTGTTTAAGTAAGTGTGAGGTAAGGGGATAGAGTTAGTATATGTGTGAGTGTTTGCTGGTTAGTGTTTAAGTAAGTGTGAGGTAAGGGGATAGATTTAGTATATGTGTAAGTGTTTGCTGGTTAGTGTTTAAGTAAGTGTGAGGTAAGGGGATAGATTTAGTATATGTGTAAGTGTTTGCTGGTTAGTGTTTAAGTAAGTGTGAGGTAAGGGGATAGATTTAGTATATGTGTGAGTGTTTGCTGGTTAGTGTTTAAGTAAGTGTGAGGTAAGGGGATAGAGTTAGTATATGTGTGAGTGTTTGCTGGTTAGTGTTTAAGTAAGTGTGAGGTAAGGGGATAGATTTAGTATATGTGTGAGTGTTTGCTGGTTAGTGTTTAAGTAAGTGTGAGGTAAGGGATAGAGTTAGTATATGTGTGAGTGTTTGCTGGTTAGTGTTTAAGTAAGTGTGAGGTAAGGGGATAGAGTTAGTATATGTGTAAGTGTTTGCTGGTTAGTGTTTAAGTAAGTGTGAGGTAAGGGATAGAGTTAGTATATGTGTGAGTGTTTGCTGGTTAGTGTTTAAGTAAGTGTGAGGTAAGGGGATAGAGTTAGTATATGTGTGAGTGTTTGCTGGTTAGTGTTTAAGTAAGTGTGAGGTAAGGGGATAGAGTTAGTATATGTGTGAGTGTTTGCTGGTTAGTGTTTAAGTAAGTGTGAGGTAAGGGGATAGAGTTAGTATATGTGTAAGTGTTTGCTGGTTAGTGTTTAAGTAAGTGTGAGGTAAGGGGATAGAGTTAGTATATGTGTGAGTGTTTGCTGGTTAGTGTTTAAGTAAGTGTGAGGTAAGGGGATAGAGTTAGTATATGTGTGAGTGTTTGCTGGTTAGTGTTTAAGTAAGTGTGAGGTAAGGGGATAGAGTTAGTATATGTGTGAGTGTTTGCTGGTTAGTGTTAGAGTAAGGGAATAGAGCTGGTGTATGTGTGAGTGTGTGTATGTTAGGGTTAGAGTAAGGGCCAGGTAAGGAGATAGTTTTTAGTGTTTTATGTGTGCACGAGCGTGTGTGTGTGTGTGTGTGTGTGTGTGTGTGTGTGTGTGTGTGTGTGTGTGTGTGTGTGTGTGTGTGTTATAAGTGTTTCAGCTGTGTAGTGTAGGATATGGGATTACGTTTAGCATGCAATGCTAAGCTTGAGTTGAGGCCCCACCGCCCATGTTAGTAATGTGTACTAATGCTAAGGTTAACCTGCCTCTGACTGACCCTTACCCTAACCATTCACCTTGCCTTAAATAAAAATTTTTCCATAACAGTACCACTATTCAAGAAAATTAGAATTTTAGAATTAGAAAAAAATTTTGGTAGAACTATAGTTAGGGCATCAGAAGAGGAATTTTTTTTTTTTGCTGTACTGGGATTTGGTCACTTGTGTTGTCGGTATTATGAGTGGTCATCATCTTTTGTTCAACTTTATTGTGTTTCAAACACTGATATATATATATATATATATATATATATATATATATATATATATATATATATATATTTTTTTTTTTTCCCCTCTTGCATGATACATATCATACTGTTATTTGAGCTGGATATATTCCAGAAGAACTGTGAACCAGCCACGTGAGTCTCAAGCAGCCACATTTTGTAAATGGGCAAAAGAAGTAGAGAAATAAAGCAAAATGTTTGGATGACTTTTATCATAGTCTGGTGAAATCTGAAATTAATTTCCATTTCTGAACTCTTGTGCTTATTTGGATAAGCAATGTCTAAGTGTTATTTTTTTCCACACCAGAGAGCATTTTATGGCTAACCTGGTTACCATCACATGCTGAGCTGTACAACTCAGATGTATCTCTGAATAATGTCATCCCCAGTATTATTTGTGCTTTCTTACATGAAAATAAACATAAACCCTTCTATAATTCATAAGGTCATTTTAAAAACTAAGGTAGTCGAAGCAAAAGTGCATATTGTGTAAACGGCTTTAGTAGTTATCAAAAAGGACAAGTCAGCCATGTTCAGATGACCTCTGCTCCTGGGAGCAGCTTCAACAGCAGAAGGAATTCCAGAGAAAAAGATATGAAGTAAAGCAAAATTACAGAAGGCAGTGTAAAGTCATTTTAAGAAAGTGGTAAAAGTCAAAGTATTAAAACAGAATGAGAAAGAACACTGTGAGTACCATTAAGTAATAACATTCATTGCTTCAGAACTTGTAGCACTAAAGAAAATTTGCTAGAAGTTTTTCCCGTTATCTCTCTAGGACTTGAAATATTTTGCTCTAAGTGCACTTGTCTAAGTAAGTTTTCTAAATAATGATGCCTGTCATCAGTTCAGGTACATTTAGAAAAATGATCCTCTATTAGCCAACACTGACATAAATTACTATTTCTTCTGCAAATATCATCTTTAAGCAAATGCACAGCATTGTCATAAAACGCATGTCTACATCCACTGGAAAGCAGATAATGTGCAAATTGAAAGTGTATTGTCTCATATGAGCTAAGGATTGGAACATTGTGGCCATTTCTGTTAGCTTCAAGTACCTGTCCAAAGACAGCAATGAGTGTGCTGTTTCTGATTAAAGATAATCTAGAGTCCTGAAAGATGGCCATCTAAAAGCTATTATCTAAAATTTAAAGATATATGCTGCCAACAATTTTTTGATGTCTTAGTTTCAACTGTAAAAATGGGAAATCTTAGCGCAAGTCTTTTCCAAAGTTAGATATTGGTGACTGTGTTAGAAAAAGCAAGATATTTACAAAACACATTTGCATGTAGCAGGTATACACATTTAAAAGCATCTAAAATAATAGCACTAAAGATGCTTGGTTTCAAGGCATGTAACTGTCCACTATTGCATACAGTCTTATTAAGAAATACCTTAAGATTATAAAATCATCACCCTTTAGTGAAATTAATTTTCTTTTCATAGGATATCTATAACTTGTTTCTGATATAATTTCCTATCTCATTTCTGTTTTAGTTAATCATTTACTATATGAATCCTATGTCACTAACCTATGAAAATCTGCCATAGTTATCCAACACCAGATGGGTATCTTATCCTGATAATATAACACTTTCCAATCCATCGTTATTCTGACATTCCCATGATGGTTTGGAGTACATATATGGTGAAAATTCTAGACATCTGCCTGACATTCATTCTTTCATCACCACAACATGATGTTCTTGCTGTCAGTACCACACAGTCATCCCTTATTTTCTTCATCAACCTTTTACACAAAAATCTCCATAAGGGTCACTCATTTGGAACAATATTCCTTGACCTATCAAAGGGCTCTGCGACTAATAATCATACTGTCTTTCTTTGTTGCTGGGCTAATTATGGACTAGAGGATTTCAGTATGTTATGGTTCACCAGTTACTTACTTAACAGAATCTGTGTAGTTAGATGAGTTTGTTGTATATTTTCTCTTATGTTTGTACCACAGACCTGTAATAATTAGTATGTAACCAATTACTTTTCATCATTTTTATAAATCAGATACAGACTCGTTGTAGTCTGTTGAATATTGTCCACCAGATGGGTGGCGCTATACTGCTAAGGCTCTTCGTACAAGAAATCCAGACAAAGCCAAAATAATGGGGGAACACAGGCTCAAAAATATGGACAGATTGTAAACATTACTCTGATTAACTTAGAATGTTGCCAGAATAAAATTTGTGTTAGCATGCATTTGCTGAAGAATATGCAATCAAAAACTGAAATGTCTGTCATTATTTAGTGAACTCGGTCATCAATGATTTGCCACAAAACCTCGGATGTTGTGAGGAACAAACCAAATAATGAGGCAAAAATATGGACATTCTACTACAATCTGGACAGCTGAGAGGTATGAAAATGATCGATGTTTCTAGATCTCATGCTGAAAAGTATTCTTTTGGAAGTACTGAGAAAAGCATTCTGTCTTAGAGGTAGTATCTTTCACTAAATGTTGGGTGTCGCTGTAGATCGCGGTGATCTTCATATAAAATCAAGCATACTTAAAACTAATCAAATGCCTGATCTGGTTAATAAGGCTAAAAAAAGTCATGCAATGTAAGCTAGAGTCAGAACTGCTAAAATGTAGTTTATTCCAATGCCTTTACATCCCTATTGTTAAGTCACAGAGCTTGCCTTTCCACAGATTATATATATTAAGCTGTCTTATAAAAGGATAATTAAATCTGCCAGATGTCTTGCATTTAAAATGCAGCCCGGTATTTTTTTCAGACCTATATATCCACTTGAATTTGCATAACATGCTGGCATGGTACAGCTAACCCTGTTACATTCTCTTCTTTATCAATACAGTGAATAACCTGTAAAGAAGGACCTCAAGAAATGGTACACACTACCCATAAATACCTGTTTGGTTATCAGCTCCTTGATGACATTTTTTTTTGTTTTTTTCTTACACCACCTTTACAAATTATTTATTTTCACTGACAGTGTCCAGCTTATAGAGTATGTTTCTACTAGCCGTCTGGCAAACTGTTGAGAAACATTCATAAAAAAAGGTTCTTTTCAAGTACATATTTAACAAGTGAACATGTACGTGTGTATGTGTGTGTGTGTGTGTGTGTGTGTGTGTGTGTGTGTGTGTGTGTGTGTGTGTGTGTGTGTGTGTGTTTTACCATCTGACATTTCCCTTGTCACTGTATTGACACACTCACTTCCTCAGGCCAGGGCCCTTCGGCCCTTTCATTCCTTTGGCAAGAGTAAAGCCCTGGGAGTGGTATAGTCATTCACAGAGCGTTAGAGCTTTTGCATTAATTCTAGATCACCCCAGCATTCCTAGCAGATGTTTGTTAAGTGGGATTTGCACTGGGTGTACTGCAGAGCTGTCACTCACTCACACGTGTAAGTGACATAAGCCTGCAGACATTCCCTCCCCCTCAGATTAGATGTAACTAGAAGATTTATTTGGTCTTTGCTAGGGATATCTCTAAGCAATGTGGGTCCACAGAAATGCATTTCAACCATCCATCATAGGAAATTCTAGGAAGTACAATCCCTTCACTTCTGTCCCACCTACACATATCCTTCAGATTAGCAGATAATAATTAAAACTCGCGCATCTGGGTCCTAGTCAGGGTTGGATCATTCCATGGGTCCTAGTCAGGAATGTATCCTTCTATGTGTCTTAGTCAGGGTGCTATCCTTCAATATTGTGGAGTTCCCATGTGATCACCACCAAGGTAGCTAGGATTCCCAGCAACCTGAGGTTCTCCTATTGGAAAACACCTTAGGACTAACAAATTCAGGCACAGGCTAAAGTAGCAGCTGAGAGTCATAAAATCCAGGTAGCTGTTATAACAACTGTTGGTGAGATCTTTCAGTATTTAAGCCATGTTACCAGTTGTACAACTTGCACTGTTTTTCATGCACTTAGCTGTTAAAACAGTTGTTTGATCCTTGTACCTGGTCTATATCAAGTGAGCTGTTAGAACAGCCATTAGAGCCTTGTACCTGGCCTGTTTAGAATGAGCTGTTAAAACAGTTGATTGATCCTTGTACCTGGTCTATATCAAGTGAGCTGTTAGAACAGCCATTAGAGCCTTGTACCTGGCCTGTTTAGAATGAGCTGTTAAAACAGTTGATTGATCCTTGTACCTGGCCTATACTGAGTGAGCTGTTAGAACAGCCATTGGAGTTTTGTACCTGGCCTATATCGAGTTAGATGTTATAACAGCTGTTGGAGTCTTGCACTGCTTTTAAGCATGCTTAGCTGTTAAAATAGCTGTTGAATACTTTTAACAGTTCTATCTAGGATTAAGTGTTATAACAGCTGTTGTATCCCTGAACTTTTTTTTTCTATGCAATTGTCAGTTGCTGTCTTATTGTTTCTCAGATACATGCAGTAGAATAAAAATTCTTAAATTTTTAGTCTTTGGTAAATATAGCTTTACTTGAAGGATGAGCACTTTCACTGACTGATTTCATCACATCCTAAAGAAAAGAATGAGGCTGTTCTAAGACGTGGGGGGGATTTAATAAAGCCTACACATGTTTTTTTCATGTAGGCACCATAGGCAATGCTTACATGGCCGCAAACATATTACAATTCAATAAGCACTGCTGAGAGGCGTGCACACACGTGCAGCCATGGAAAATTCTGTGGCATGCAAATCACCTCATAAGCAGGTGAATCTCATGCAAATAAGGCAGTTAGAGTGATTCAACATGCAGAAAGGCATCTGTTCCGACCCCGTGTCAGTATCCATAATATAAGTGGAAAAATTCCATGTACAGGAGTCTAGACAGAAAAAAGGGGGGTGTAAAACTGTGGACATAAATCCCCGAGAATGTAAGACCACATACACATATGAGCAAAACTATTAGTCTGTATGTCAGAAAGATAAAAGGGAATAAGTTAAATGAATATATTTTTTTAATAATCTCGGCATGTTTGTGCTACGAGCCACAGTGAGCAAACATGCTTAATGGAAATGGAAATATAAAAAAATAGGAAAAAAAAGAATGTTATAGTATGTGGCAGAAATGTATTATAGGACCTTCTGTGGGGTCCCTACAATGGTGCATTGCTGCTGTTGCTAACATGATAGGGCAACGAAGCATATAGTTTCTAGGCTGTCAGCATGGATAAGTATGCAAATGATGTGGGGTTACTGAACAGAAGAAAGGAGTAATCATGTCTGCATATCCCCTTCGTGTAGACTCTTAGACCATGTTGATGTTTACAAAGGATGTGACTGACATCAGGGGTGTGTGTCCTCTCACTTCTAAGCTCTTTTAAGCTTAGGTGTGCATGTTTGTGCAGCATGCTGCCTGGCTGAGTGTGTTCTTAAAACCAAATGTGTTCAATTAGAAAATTTGACCTTTGTATGCCAGGTCATGTGCAATACCTAGGGCATTATTATGAGTGTGTGTGTGCTGGCAGCTCTGGCAGTTATCATGACTCCCATATCTGCCATGCATCACAGCTGTACCAAATGTTTGCTAGGGGAGACATCCCACATGGCCATTTTCTGGGGGATGCTAGCTACACTTGGAACTGTGGATGATGATACCCATCAGAAATGCACACACACTCATGGAAGAATGCCATAATGAGGCACACACACAAACTAGGAACATCAGAGCATGTGTTTGGGCTTCTGAAGTCATGGTTCTGGTGCCTTGATATATCTGGTGGAGCCCTGCAATACTCTCCAGCCACATGTGCACATATGTTCACAGTATATGCTGTGCTACATAATCTGATCCTGTGGAAACAGCTGCAGCAGGATCAGCAAAGGAAAGGGATATACAGGCCCCCACCAGTGCCTAGGTCACCACAGCCACAGTCACAGGAGGACTTGGAGGAGGAACCCCCTGTTGATGTCCCCATAGGCAGATGTAGGCATGCTCAGTGCACCCTGGCTTTGGCTAAGAGATAACACATAGCACATTCACTGACAACCTATGGACCTAGGGACTGACATATTAATCCTACTCACATACATATATTAAACTTGATGCCAGACAACCCACACAACCTGTAACTATCCATGTACTGGTTGTCTACTGCTTGCATCAGACAGAGTCAGCCCTGAACTACAGTTCTGCCAACTGCTGCATTCGTAATGTGAGTCTCTAACCTACACAGTGCTTGTAAGGATTAGTATGGTATGATATGTATGGATCTGTTACATTTATACAAGTAAATATAGTAGACTATTTGGACAGAAGTAACATCCACATGGGACTACAGATACCCACTCCACTATCATGTGTCCTTTAATAGTCACTAGGCCTCATGCATGGAATATTCACTACATCAGTCAAGTGGAGATGTTAAACAGAGGGATTACATGATATTTGGACTACTGTGAATCCCAGCAGAGCTTGTGGTGTTGTTCGTCCACCCCCACAACAGCAGTGTCCCCATGTAACTGCTGTAACAGTAACTCATCAATGGTATATCAGCAGTACAGGCAATCTCAGGGCAGTAACATAGAAATCGATCATACAGTGTATGTCTCGCTTAATTTAGGAATGTCAATGTGCATATTTATGCTGTTGATTGTGTGATGAATGACTACTTTCTGTCTGGCAGCTTGTGTGTCTCAGTGGACTACGGAAGTTAGCATGGTTGATGGTTCTAATCTGGAAACGTCCACATCTTCTGGATGTGAGATATTATTATGTTGTTGTTTTTACAGACTGTCTGTCTGTGTGTGTGGTGTAACATTATTAACTTCTGTCACATATTAATTACATCAGACAGCTGAAGGATGCCATGGACAATCAGAGTGAAGTGCAGTACTGCAGACACAGGGACAGATATCATTGTCTGTAACACACAAAATCCCGGACTGGAGTACAGGTAGGTGTGGCCTAGAGTCAGCTTATAAGTACTGACAATCCCACTGGGCATGCTCATACACTTAGTTACACATAGCACAATTCTGTTGCCCCTTGCCCAAAATGACCTGTTATGTATAGATATGTCTATATATACATACATACATATATGTATACATATCTGTCTGCCACTATCTCTCTCTCTCCCATCAATAGTATATCTATCTCTATGTATATAGAAACAGAGATATACTTATATACACCTATATATAGCTGTATATATAAAAACATATATGTCAGGTCTGTCTCTCCCCATATGTCTATGTAACACACACACACACACACACACACACACACACACACACACACATATATATATATATATATATATATATATATATATATATATATATATATATATTTATCACACACACACACACACACACACACACACAGAGCTACATTTCTATATACATCCCTGTTATATACATAAATATATGTGTGGATGTCTGTATTGTCCTACATACCTTAATAATGGTGAGTAAACCTGCACTATCACACATCTATAATGTTGTTCAAAGGATCCAAAGTAAGGGCTCAACAGTACATAATGCACTTACCTACAGACCTCTGTGCCTGCTGGATGTCACCACACATACAACAACAGGTGACCAGGTGGTGTAATGTATAATGTTATCTATGCAAACATGGACAGGACACATTGTTTTTGCCCCAAGGCTTGCTCACCCAAGTGCAAACAGTCACATATTGCCAAACTGGTAACTGTAGCCACATAAGGATAAATAACAGTTATCTAACTGTTAGGCTACTAGCTGCAGATAACAGTATGAAGCAGTGTCACTCTGCACACCATAGATGCTGTCCAACACAAGCCTAGCTTGTGTAATCCACAAGTAGTTTGCCTGCAGTGATGTCTAAAACGGACATCAGCTGTGGCAGCTGTGATAAGTACTGTGATCTATAGTGTGTAAGTGCAGTTAGACAGGGATTCTAATCTCACTCCAGACCAATTGGAGTGTGTGTGTGTGTGTGTGTGTGTGTGTGTGTGTGTGTGTGTGTGTGTGTGTGTGTGTGTGTGTATATACACACGCATGTAACCCCCTGCAAAACAACTGAGAATCCCTCATTGGCTATAAAACTTCAATAGTTCTGCACTTGTTAGCCCTGTAAATTGCTGCTTTTTTCCAAACTGCCCTCTTCTACAAGGCCTGATAATGTCATCTACCTTAAGGCTACCAGCTGCCACTGTAATGTCAGACTTAAGCAGGGGTGTGTGCGATAAATACTGTGATCTGTAGTGTGTAAGGGTAATTAGGTAGGTGTTCTAATCTCACTGCAGGCACACTGTGTGTGTGTGTGTGTGTGTGTGTGTGTGTGTGTGTGTGTGTGTGTGTGTGTGTGTGTGTGTGTGTGTGTGCCCCCCTGCAAAACAACTGGAAATCCATCATTGACTATGAAACACTATGTGATTGTTTTAGCTGAGGAGGTTGTGCCTCCAGTTTACAGGGCACTCTTACCTCAACTTTCACACAACAATGTCTCCCTCTTATTGTACAGCCTGCTAATGGCATCTGTCTACCACTCAGGTTTGCTGTGCCATGAGGAGCTCATGTTCCTCCTGTCAGGTACAGCTGAATCTATGTAGTTGTACTGCTGCTTACATAATACATGGGTGTAGAGCTCTGCATACTTGCCATCCCGTCTAAGGGGAGAGGTGCAGTCACACTATATAAACCATCCCAAAGGGGGTAATACATTGCTTTTTTGAAGTACATTGCTGTTTTGTCTGCAAGGGGATTAGGTCTGATAGTTTTAATGAGACTGATCTATGGTCAGATCTCACCAGGGTGGAACTTATAGTGGTGGCCTACAGTGGTCACCCATATTGGGAAATACATGAAGCATTACATCATCTCCCCTTGTGGAGATGTCACACCACTGATCCAGGGCATTGTAGTTAAGGATGTGGACTAAACTTTAAACTTTGGACAAGTGAGCTTCAACACAACTAAGCAACACAGCCAGTGGTTACTTAATGCCACCCCAAACCATGGTGTACTGATATATCTTGATAGACACACATACATTCAAATAAGCACAATGGGTGTCTGGATTCATGAAGCTGCTCCTGTGCCTGGAAATGGCTTGATTAGCTGCCTTTCCAGTAGTGAATAGTACCTGCAGTGTCTCCAGGAAAACAAAGTGTCTCACTAAATCTGGATGTGTATCTACCCCTACTGAATATGTATACACCACCTACATTAACTTCCACACTGTCAGTCTGAGGTCTGAACATGTGAAAGGATGTGGGCTGTGCTGCTGTCCACAGCCAGGAACCAGGTGTCTTTAACTGCAGAAATGTCTGCATATTCCAAGGTGGGGACACCTTCCAGAGAGTGGGGTTTAGTGTTGCCAATCCCAGTGTGTAGCAGCATAACTGTGATGTTGTGTGAAGATGGTGTTCTCATTGGAAAGTTTTCCCTTCAGATAGTGCCTATAAGTTGCACTGTGGGGTCAGCAACCCAGGCCAGTACTCAAACTCCCAGGGGCGAGAGATGAAGACCATCTCTGGCAAAGCATTGACATCTGTGGATCAAGTCATCCCAGGCAGACATGTAGTGGATCCCCTTATAATGACAACACACACTAAGGCAATTATTGATGTCCCTCATTTTCTGTGTTTATTGCACCATCATCTTAGGTGAGGGCCAAATGCAGCTGAAAGCTATGGGCATACCTGCGAGAGACACAGAGTGTGTAAGCTCAGTCATGTGTCTGCATACAGTCTGGTGACGTATGTCCCTAGTCGAACACACCTTCAGGAAATATGACGTCATTATTATGTCACCTGATATTCCTTGAGTTCCAGCAATGTGTGGTATGGCATATCGTGTCAACCCACAAACAGCTAACTATGACATTTCCCATACGTAGCCTGGTGACATAAACATCAATGTGTCTCAGGATGTACTCACTTGGAAATGATTGGTTTGCTTTTCTTTTTTGGCTCAGGTGTGTGACTGCTGAGACAGTGATGCATGCACTATTATGTGTACTGTGCTCACCAGAGGTAGGATTCTCCGAGGTGTCTGTTGTTTGGGAATGTGTCTGGCAAGGAGCTGCACACATGCAGGTATGTGTGATGTGGGTGTAGGTGATGCAGGATGTGAGCTGTGCATGTTGGCAAAATACTCATTGCCATATGTACTGACTGCTATGTGAGACACCATGGAATCAAGGTTTGAAGTATAGTCACATCTGTCACACATTGTGTTTGTATGGCGTAGGATTAGAGGGTGGTACAATTTCCTCGTGTCATCAGCAGTCATTGATAGTGCTATTGGCAATACAGTCATGCTTATCTGTACAGCACAGTACGCCATCATTAGGCAGTGTCATGATAGATGGTGAAATGTAACATGTCATCTTTATGTAAGTCCCCTAAGGTAACACAGTACCTGACAGTGTGCCATAGAATGCTTTGCCAACCATGTGGACCTTGGATTGACCATAATCTTGTCATTGGGAATGGTCCCAGTACCATATCTACAAATGTGACACTGTGCAAGTCCTGCAAAGTTAGGTTCATGCTGCCACACCCTTGGGGTTGACAGCCTGAAACACAGTGTTTGCAGGAATGCCTTGCAGTGAAGATGTGGATGTCCATGCATGCACTGAGCATCTATTCAACTTTGCTGACATTACATTGACATTTCAAGTATACAATGCCTGTCAAACAAACACACAGCAAACTGGTTGTTGTGTGACAAGATGTGGGACCACAGACATGTGTTCCAGGTACATATTTGTACAATATGACATACACAAGGCATGTGACAGGTGGACACACTTTGGCCAAATGTGGCCATTCCTCTGCAGTAGGCCTCACAGCCATGTCCTGAAGATATCCACCATTAATCTTTTGAAGAGCAGAATGCATGAACTGCTGTGAAATTGTCACCAAAGATGGATCACCACTGCTGTGCTGCTTGTTTCAGCAAGCCTGGATATCTGTGTCACTGGACATTGCACATTATATTGTGATGCTGCAGCTTTACTCCTAATCACCATCTGGTCAGTTACCTACTGACATACCACCAACCCTGGTACAGAAGGCATAATACATGCAAAAGCCAGCTGATTATTCAGGTCACTAATCAAGGCTTCTACCTGGAGGAAGGTATGTGTAGCCTACAGATCCTTTCATGATATGGGACAACCATCTGAATGAACAAACAACCTGTGTCCTGCTACCATTCATGCACTTCATAGTAACATGTTGTGTGTGGTGACAGAAAAAGTATCGGAGAATAGTATCCCATAAAAGAGTGGTTGTGGTGAGACCAGCAGTAGTAGTAGTAGTCAGGCACCAGCAATTCAGAGGACTCCCCTGCTTTCCACATTCTTCACACAGTAATTGTGTCTTTGCAGTGCACACCACGTCAGTAATGTCCAACTGCAGAATACCTGTGTAAAACCTCCCACCTTACCTTCATAGGGTATACAAATTATACTTCTCTCCACTGTTTGTCTGTGCTCTTTACAGACACATTGGACTGTGTCAGATCCCACTATGTATCTTATGCTTATCCAGGACAGAACTAACACATGTATTACCTGTTCTTCACACCTACACCATCACTGTGGTATACATAGTACATGCTAGAGAGATAGGTATGTAACACAGACACTACACCCTATATGTAACAAGCTCCCCATGTGTGTGAAGCACACATCTGCTGTAACACACATCATGTGCAAGTTACATGATGGGATGCAGAATAAGACAATCATAAATGGTGTAGGACAAATGTCTATAATGGGCACAGGAAATTTATAGATGGGTCATCTCCATCACCACTGCTTGTAGATGTGTTAGATCCAGAAACCCTTTTGACAATTATCAAGGTTATCAGACCATGTCATAGATGAGGGATGCATGAGTAGGCTGCATGACACCATTGTCCTTGTTAGCCTGTTATACACATATGACACTATGGAGCCATGCACCTATACCACTGTACCTTGCAGGAGACATGTCTTCTGTGCTGACATTCCATCTTGCGCTGTGATGTCTATAGGTTTATTGCCATTGTGTATTCATAGGTGTCCCCTACAGACTCCTGGAACTGAACCATAAACAGGTCCGTGACACACTTTTCATTGTGTAAGTATACAGCCATTACAACATCATAAAACATAAGGCACACAAAATTATGTGACTTACTCATTACAAATGTCAGCATACAGTATCTGTCAGTGACCAGTACAAGTGGCATGGCATAGTAACACTGCATTACACAAATACATATTAATTTATATAATCACCCTGTGTATCAGACACATAGCTTCATTTCTCTGCATCAGTGATGAGGATGACAGGGATGTGGCACAGGTATCATCATTTGTACAGGGTATTGTGTGGGGGTGCAGGAGGCCAAGGCTGACCTAAAAGGTTGAAAGCATGTGTGTGAGCCAGGATGGGAAGCAGGCAAGATGGACCATGGAAATGTGCCATGTGTGCCTGTAGGTGACCTGATTTTGACAGTGGTGTGTGAGTGTGTGCAAGAACACAGTCAAGCTCAGTGCTAGCCCTACATGTGTGTATGTTGGACAGCTGTGAACCATGCATGGTAGAGCTGACAGTTCACCGTCTCCACCCACAAACATTGGAACTGGCTCTGCCAGGAGTTGCATTGGCACCTCCATGGCCAAGATCAGAAATGGTGCTAGTTCCTGATAGTGACTGCTGTCTGCTGGGATCATGTCTTCCACGGGAACACCCAGGACCATGAGCCCATGGCCTGCCACCTCTTGGTGTGGGCAGCACACTCCCCTCTGGAGCACTGGATGTACTGCCACTACGGGAGTGTGATTGAGCACATGGACTCTCAGCAGATACAGTTGCAGACCTACGTCCACAGGTTTGAGGCTCAACTACAACCAGATGCTCCATCACATCCACCTTCTTTCCACTGCATCAGTGAACTGATCCAGGGTATCACCAATGCGGTGGAGGCAGTCATGGATGTCAGACTGTGCTGCATCCATAACCCTGAGCATTCATCTGGAGTTCCTTTTGGAATGTGTCTGTGCTTCAATAATGGCCTGAAACATACTCTGAGTGACCCATGATGAGATACCTGCAACAGGTGGTGGAAGGATAACAGGCCCCCTATGAGCATCCCTATCAATCTGCCTGTGTGGAACCTCACCATCTCTCTGGCCACAGCCAAGGTCTACACTCCCTGGAGCCATAGTTTCCACACTTTTCTGTTCAATGTTCCCACCCTCTGACTGGCTAATATCTGTGGCCTCCGTGGATTGGGTATGTGTAGGCATACTGACTGTGTGCTGTGATAATGAGAGCAGAAAAGGGATGTAAACCTCTGGAACAGATTCAGCACCTGAAACCCCACCTGTGCCTCATTTGCCCACCATCATCATCAGAGTCTAAACAGACACTGACATCAGGTTGTGTAGGGGACACAGACCCCCCTCCCCTGGTTACCTGTATTAAGAAAGGGAAAAGCAGTACATTAATACCTGCACTATTATGCTCTGCAGTACTATGTTGCAATATATGTAAAGCTGTATACAGTGTTGTCACTATTACAGACCTGTTTAATCCCCAATCTCATATAGTAGGATATGATGACATTACTTTTCCCTACAGATGTCTGTAGTTACTTGTAAATAAAAGCTTTTTACACTGCAATCTCATCAGCAACATTGAGGCACACTATTGACATTTGTGAATACTCTGCACAGTTGACACATATGGCAATCTGTAACATCCCAACAGTACTGTCACATCTATCAGTGTTGTCACACCTACAAGGCATAGGTATGACTCTAAAGTGTTTACAGTCAGAAAATATCTGTGCAGTTGGCAATCATTTTTTTTATGTAGGGGCTACCCTGAGGAGTTGGTTGTGGATCTGTGTCTAGAGGTTAGATCCAAAAGGGAAATGGGCTATTTTCAACCCATTTTGGGTCACTTTGTCTCAGAAAATAGCTACCCTAGGGGTGACAGCCAACTTAGAGGTGTATACCATTGCAGTTTCATTACTACCTTTAGCATGGATGCTAGAGCTATAGTGTCCATCATCCAGAAAAATTGGGGTTTGTTGACAACTGAACTAACAGGACCCAATAATTTAGGCCCGGCCCCGAAGATTACATTCAGGAGGGGTCTGAATATCAAGAACATGTTAGAAAGGAAAGGTGGCAACATGACTCCAAGAGCTGGCATGTATAAGTGCAATATGTGCAAACATTGTAGATACGTGAGGTCGGGCACATATTTCATGATTAGAGACACCAAGTACCTTATCAAAGGGAGATACAATTGTGCATCGACACACGTGGTGTATCTCACTTCTGGTTCGTCATGCCCAGCTTTTTATGCGGGCAAGATGGACAGGAGATTGAATGAACGCATGTACGAACATTTATATGCCATTAAGAAGATTAAACTGGAGAATGCTCTAGCAAGTCATGTCTACAATCACCCTGGCCATGATTTTACATTTATGATCATTGATCAGTTGAACTATGTGAATTGGGGGGGGACTGAATCTCTGAAATTAGAAATGAAGGAGCTTATGTGGCAGTTGAGACTTGAAGTCTATCATCACCCCGGCCTCAGTAGTATGTTATCTATCAGCTGTGTCCTTAAGCTGAGGAGTTTGGAAAGATGATGCATGGGGGGTATAACATCGGGTGTGATTTGGACATAGGACCGGCTGAGTGATCTTGATATATATTTTATACCATGTTTGGTAGATGGAATCTCTTTTTATCAATATTTCAAATAATATGGCATGCTTTTTATTTATTTTAATGTGTCAGTCTTATTATGCGTATTTGGTTCAAAGTAAATGTGCTTTTATAATATTATTAACTTTTGATTGTATTATTTAAGTGCTATGTAAGGAACAGTATTAGTTTTACAGTTGTATATTTTATATCACATACAACTTTTTATATTGTGTGGTTATGGGATAGGAACATTTTAGTTAGATTGAAGCTACTTGTGCCTGTTCCTTTAAGGTAATTGGAGGGTGTGTTTTGTAATAGACTTTGCTTGCAATGGCTTTAAATGTAGCAGCACTTAAGTGTGAGTTGTTATTTTTCAAAGTCTGAAGAAGTTGGTGTAGGGCGCCGATGAAAAGCAGTATCGTGGTGCTTAATAAAATTGAAGTCCTTCGTTTATTGGCGTCTTGTTTGCTTCTTCCTTTGGAATTTAAAAAGACCTGCTTCAGTGAGTTTGGCTATCTGGCTGAGTTTATCTTTGATGAGTTTCACCTCTCTGACTGTGCTTAGTGGAGGTGTTTAGTTCTGCTGCTTGGAATTAGGAACTGTGTTGGCTTAGTAGCAGCTTGTTGTTTTTGCCTTTGACTTCCAGAACAAGCATACGTGTGTTTGGGAGGCGTTTAGTCCTGCTGTTTGGCATCAGGAGCTGTGCTGGTTTAGTAGCAGTTTGTTTTTTCTTGCCTTTGATCTTCAGTTGTTTTTTGTGATGCCCAGCTCTACCCCAGACAGTCAGGAGCAGAGTGATCTTACTATGCTTATTAATTTGCTCACTCAGAAAGTTGATATGCTGTCTCAACGATTGGATGTGATGTCTGAAACTACGCAGCCGTGCAGCGGGTCAAATTCTAAGGGTTTACAGCTCCCTAGTCCAGACCATTTTGGGTTGCAAATACTGCTACCACATAATAGTGAAGCAGGTTCCAGGATGGGTGACCCAGGAGCCCCAAGCACTGGATCAAGCCAGGGGTTGGGAGGAGCCGACATTAGGCCATCTGATGGAATCTTGAATGGCAAAAGAGGAGTCATACTACCATCTTATAATCCCCCAGAGGGGAAGGGGCAAAGCAATGTTCATTTCAACTTGAACCAATGGTTGAGTTGACCATTCCAGCTGTCTACCGACTATGGATCAGCCGGTCCAGTATCCAACACACCTGAAGGCAATGACCTTTCTTCTAAACTCAATGCTTTTGACCAGAAATTAGTTAAGTTAAGAAAATTGCAATTGGAAGTTTCTTATTTTGGAGAGTGTCGGTGTGTGAAGATAGTACCCAAGGGGCTGCATTCTTGGCAGTATCCCATGGGTTTAGAGGAGGGATCTAAATTCCATGCAGACCTCCTCACTATGTTTGATAGGCATGGATCTGAATCGATTGACCTTATTAGTACACACTACCAGGAAGCAATCTCGTCCCTAACTAGAGACATTGCGGACTTGGATGGGGTTATTAAGTCAGACAATAATTTTCCTAGATATAAATTTGACTATGAGAGGATATACTCCAGTACTGATGAGTATATTTCCAAAATTACCTCAACCAAGATTAAAAAATTACATTGAGATATTAAGGCTTACAGAGAGGGGGTAGCTTACCCTAAACCTCCTAAATCGCAAGGCAACTTTATGGGGCGAGAAGGCAGAGTTCCTGCCCCTTTGAATGGTCCTAATACTTCCATGAATCTTGGATCTTTGCCAAGTAGTTCAGTACCGGAGGAAGAGACTGGTGATAGGAGGGTTGGATATGCCAACCCCGAGGGAAGACATAAGCCAGTGACTCCGACTAGCCATTCAGGGAACCCTAGTTCTGGTTTGGATGGGGCAAATTTTCAGGATCCAGCCTTTTCTTCCCAACAGGCTTCGAACCGGAAGACCAGGTTCAGATACAGGACAAGGAGGAATCAAATGTGAGTGGAGTAGGGTGCCCCAGGCCTGAGAAGACCACATTTGAAGTAATTTCCAACTCGGGGATGGACTTCCATATTTATAATTTTTCTCATTTCAAGTTTACCCAGACATTAGTTGATTTCCTGGCTAAAGGAATTTCTTATGTTCCATCTAGAAGAGCCTGTGTGGCCAGATCCATTTTGGATCTTAAATTGTTTGTCAGGAAATTAAACTTATGTTTGTTGATGGGGGACCATGAGTACCAAAAGAATACTTTTCATGTACCTAGTACATACAATCCACCTATCCACCCTATGTTGGGGGCATTTGAGCAAATGTGTGATCTGGATTTTCGACACTTGCTACAGTCTAGGTCTGTGATGCATTTTAATATTACCAAAGAAGAAAGGGCAGATTTTAATGAATTATGTGCCTCTTCAGTCAGAATTATGCAACCTGACAAGGGAGACGGCCTGGTTGTAATGAACATAGATGATTATAACAACAGAATGCCAGCAATTTCGTCTTTTGAAACTTACCAAGAGGTGTCCAAGAATGAGTTGAATGGAAATCTGGCAAGAGTTCAGTCTTATTATGAAGACATGTTTATTAATGAATCCATTGACCAGGAAATTTTCAACTTCATTTACTGTGCATCGCCTTGAGTACCTGTTTTGTTCGGGAACCCTAAAATCCACAAAAACATTAGAGTCCCTCCCATGCGCCAGTTGGTGAGTGCTAGAGGGAGTGTAACATACGCAGCAGCCAAAGTTGGGGATCACATTCTAAAAAAATATGTGGCTAGTGAATCATATATTTCTAAAGATTCCTGGTCCTTTTTGGGGAAGGTGAAAAACATTTCGTACAGTCCTGATTACCACTTTCTGACGGTAGATGTTGTTGACCTGTACTCATCCATTCCACATGATGTAGCGGTGGAATGGATTGAGTTGGAAATGACCACTAAGCAGGCACCAGCGAGTGAAACTTCAATGGTAAAAGACCTATTGGACATCATTTTAACATGTAACTACTTCTCCTTCAACGATAGATGGTTCCATCAGTTAGTTGGAGTCCCCATGGGCTCACCATGTGGGGCAAGTGTGGCCAACTTGGTCATGGCCCATTGGGAGAAAGAATTTGTGTTTACTAACTCTATCTTCTTAGAATGAGTATCCTTATATACCCGTTTCTTGGACGACATTAGTATCATACTCAAGGGCGACTCTTCGGTGGCCAATGATCTGGTGGAGATGTTCAACAAGTCCACGCATTTCTTAAAGTTTACCTCTACTTTCGACACAGATAGAATAGCATACCCAGATGTGGAATTATTCAAGGACAGCAACCAAAACCAATTTTTAGGCAAAATTCATCGCAAGCCCACTTTTTCCAATTTGTATTTGCATTTCAATAGTGAACATCCGGCCTTCCAGAAGAGATCAATAGTAAAAGGCCAATTTGTGAGGGCGGCCAGAATGGTCTCGAGAGATGGTGACTTCCAGGAAGAGTGCCGGTTCATATCAAATTTGTTTTTATGTAGGGGCTACCCTGAGGAGTTGGTTGTGGATTTGTGTCTAGAGGTTAGATCCAAAAGGGAAATGGGCTATTTTCAACCCATTTTGGGTCACTTTGTCTCAGAGAATAGCTTCCCCAGGGGTGACAGCCAACTTAGAGGTGTATACCATTGCAGTTTCATTACTACCTTTAGCATGGATGCTAGCGCTATAGTGTCCATCATCCAGAAAAATTGGGGTTTGTTGCCAACTGAACTAACAGGACCCAATAATTTAGGGCCGGCACCGAAGATTACATTCAGGAGGGGTCTGAATATCAAGAACATGTAAGAAAGGAAAGGTGGCAACATGACTCCAAGAGCTGGCATGTATAAGTGCAATATGTGCAAACATTGCAGATATGTGAGGTCGGGCACATATTTTATGATTAGGGACACCAAGTACCTTATCAAAGGGAGATACAATTGTGCATCGACACACGTGGTGTATCTCACTTCTTGTTCATCATGCCCAGCTTTTTATGTGGGCAAGACAGACAGGAGATTGAATGAATGCATGTATGAACATTTATATGCCATGAAGAAGATTAAACTGGATAATGCCCTAGCAAGTCATGTCTACAATCACCCTGGCCATGATTTTACATTTATGATCAATTGACCAGTTGAACTATGTGAATTGGGGGGGACTGAATCCCTGAAATTAGAAATGAAGGAGCTTATGTGGCAGTTGAGACTTGAAGCCTACCATCACCCCCCCTCAACAGTATGTTATCTATCAGCTGTGTCCTTAAGCTGAGGAGTTTGGAAAGATGATGCATGGGGGGTATAACATCGGGTGTGATTTGGACATAGGACCGGCTGAGCGATCTTGATATATATTTTATACCATGTTTGGTAGATGGAATCTCTTTTTATCAATATTTGAAATAATATGGCATGCTTTTTATTTATTTTAATGTGTCAGTCTTATTATGCGTATTTGGTTCAAAGTAAGTGTGCTTTTATAATATTATTAACTTTTGATTGAATTATTTAAGTGCTATGTAAGGAACAGTATTAGTTTTACAGCTGTATATTTTATATCACATACAACTTTTTATATTGTGTGTTTATGGGATAGGAACATTTTAGTTAGATTGAAGCTACTTGTGCCTGTTCCTTTAAGGTAATTGTAGGGTGTGTTTTGTAATAGACTTTGCTTGCAATGGCTTTAAATGTAGCAGCACTTAAGTGTGAGTTGTTATTTTTCAAAGTCTGAAGAAGTTGGTGCAGGACGCCGACGAAAAGCACTATTGTGGTGCTTAATAAAATTGAAGTCCTTCGTTTATTGGCGTCTTGTTTGCTTATCCCTTTGGACTTTAAAAAGACCTGCTTCAGTGAGTTTGTCTATCTGGCTGAGTTTATCTTTGTTGAGTTTCACCTCTCTGACTGTGCTTATTGGAGGTGTTTAGTTCTGCTGCTTGGAATTAGGAACTGTGTTGGCTTAGTAGCAGCTTGTTGTTTTTGCCTTTGACTTCCAGAACAAGCATACGTGTGTTTGGGAGGCGTTTAGTCCTGCTGTTTGGCATCAGGAGTTGTGCTGGTTTAGTGGCAGTTGGCAATCATGCTGACAGTACAGCAATCCAGCCAGCAGGCCTGGGATGACATCTTAGGAAATACATTGCAGTAAATCTACATCTGTAACAAAATGTTGTGCTTACAAGGAGCAGGACCACAGTCTTGTCCAATTCCTGCAGGACCTGTGAAAAGTAGAGGGAGAGGTAATGTAAATACCACTGTATGTTGCACTATAAAAGGGCAATACATCTATATATCTCACATTTACATTACTCACTAATTGACATACTGGTCAAAATCTGAGCATGAGATTCAAACTGTAGTTAAACTCCTGCCCCCAAAGAACAGATACC
The DNA here is from genome assembly GCF_019279795.1 of Protopterus annectens. NCBI lineage: Eukaryota > Metazoa > Chordata > Ceratodontiformes > Protopteridae > Protopterus > Protopterus annectens. Next base: position 62,451,024 of record NC_056726.1, on the reverse strand, counting down.
TGACACCCATGTAAAAGTATCTACACCCTGACACACTGACTGCTACAGTATTCCAATGCTGATCAAACTAAGCCTACATGGATGCTCCTCTGCCATGAAAACTTCAGCACTCACATACACGATATACGGTGTGATGGATGCCTCGGAGCTGTCGTGTGTTCCTAGGTTCACCAGGGATTTCTTAGTGGCTAAGAGTGGTTGTTCTGCTGCAGGCTGCCACTGGTGACACCATGATCCCTGGCCACATCTGCTGCTCATCTGCATGTAGCATTAATTATATCTGTGGCACACTGTTGAACCTGCTCATATGTCCTGCTCTGGTGACCAATGGCATTCACATCACGGACAAGGTCAGCCCACAGTGCTGCCCACTATTCCCTGTTGTGCCTCATTCTGAACAGTAAGAGTTCATGGTGTTGATGGAGGCCTTCCAGGATCATATTGTTCTCAGCATCCATAAAAGGGGCACATTGTCTGGCATACATGTTTCATGAAAGACAACAAAATGGGAACACATGTCAGGATCACATATGTGGAAGTGCACTATGTAGAGATACAGCAAGAACAGAATGGCTGGCATTATCCACTGCTTCATCACATATGTCATATTCCACAATGTGCAAACATACTAACAGTGTGGATACGACTCAGATACTAGCAATAGTTAGCTATTCCCATGTGTGCCATGACAGATACTGCTGTGTAATCACACACCCAACACAGGAGTCTACTGTAGTGTGTCCCCTAGGGTCAACCCCTTGATAATATGTCAAAACAACAGTGCCATACAAATAGCAGTGTGATAATACAACCACTATAAAGGGACATTCCCATGAGACCAGTGTGCCAAATTCACAAAAAAAATTCCACCCTTGATATATTGTATGTCTTCTGTAGGTGTAACAAATCTGGAGATCAAGGACATGTCATCATTACAGTTCTAAGAAAGACTTAATGCTGTAATCCCCATCCCCCTATGTATATTCACACATATGTATCATTTTGTAAACAATAAGTTTACATACCTGATAGGGTACAATACTCCTCTGTTAATATGTGCAGATATATAAAGTGTTTGGTAAAACGTTTACTGTCTGAAGAAAGTCTCATACACACTGTTTCTACTAGCCAGCTGTTTGCCTTTTTAACATGGTTCTCATTACCAGGTGATTGGCTCTTAACTAATCTGTGGTTCTGAAATGCTAATTGCAGCTGACACCGCTGATTTGCAGTATAATCAGCCAATGACATGCAACCACTGAACAAGATATAAGGCCTTCATGCAGATTAAAAATCATTTCTGATATGTTGTGCTGGACATTCCTGTGGTCAAGATACTTCGTTATCACAGAGGAAATGTCTGTAGCAGCTACTTTTACATACAGATGTGTGTGCTACAGACTGCAGCTGATGCTGCAAGCAATAGACATAGGCAGAGTGTGTGAACTCTTTGGAGGATAACAAGTTGTAAGAGTAACTGTGGGAGCTGTGGCAACCTTGTTCTAGAGGCAGAGCCAGAGTGGGGATACTCATTCCACTCAAATTAAGGCATGTGTTTAAGGTAAGTATATTAGGCAGAGGTATCACTAACAGAGTACTAGGCAACATGTTTGTTGTGTTATTGAGCTACATAGTGGTAAATATACCATTATGTCAACCATTTGGGCAACTGTCAGGCCATGTGTTACATTATGGTAGTTATTTGGAACGTGTGTGTTTGCAGCCCTTGTTGCTAGCAGGACCTCCATATATGTATGTTAGTTGTGCAGCTGTGGTAATCTGTAATATCATTTTGAAATGATTGTGTGTTGCACTCTGATATTAGTGGTCCCCATTTGCACTACCTAAGTTAAAGTCCCCTGTGAATGCATATTAATGCATGACCTGACACTTTATGCACTTATAGTGTTGCTTTGGGGATATGTCAAGTGTGTTCCGATCTGCAGGCCTGTGACTTCCATCACTGAAAAGCAGACATTTCATTTGAAATGCATTGTGTGCATAAAGAGTGCATGACTCAGTCATTCATTGATGGCTTCACAATAATATAATTTAAATGCTACATACCTCTGGATTTGAACCCAGGAATATGTGTGGCAAAATATACTGTTTGCAATGCATTTAACAGACTGAGATACTGAGTCACTGTTTCAGAATGTGTATTTGTGAAGGCATAAGTGCACACATGCAGTCTGTGACATACCTCCATTATATCCATTATTATATGCCTGGCTTTATAGGGATGTATTTAATCCACCAGAGTCCCATATTTTAACAATAATTAGCAGGTGTACATTACATGTTGCTGTTAAAAGTGCCCATTTACCTGGTATTAGAGACCTCAGTTACATCCATTAGTGTTTGTCTGGCTTTCTAGTGATGTAGTCCTGTACCAGAGTGGAAATTACACTCCCCGTTTTTCCATTACTTTTGCAGCAAGTTTGAGCACTGCAGCATGATGTGCTTACACAGGCTTAATTACAGTAACTTGCAATTGCTATGTTTTGCTTAAACCACCTGCTTTAATTAACAGCTGTGTGGCTTGGCAGGTTAATGCAGTCGTCTGCAGGTGTGACAGTCTCGGGTTGGAAATAGGAGACAAGTGTTTATTTTGTAAGTGCTTATTATTTAAAACACATATATTGATATAGTTCCATTTAGATGAGCTTTGTTGTGCAAATCTTTAAAGAAAAGAAAAATGGGTAGATAGGGCAGTAGTGAAATGGGGTGCAAGCAGGAGGAAAAACATAGTGAAAGGCAGGTAGGTATGTGTAGGAAGGGTGTAGGGAAGACCAATAGCTACTCATTTCTTGTACTGTAACAAATGTGCACTTTGACAGAATTTGTAGATGAATATGGACTGTCACCCACAGAGAGAGGGGCGAGGACTACATAACTGCGTTGTCAAGCCAATTGGACCAAATTATGTGTGTCCAGTTTGCACATGTGCAAAATGGAAAGCTATGTATGGGATGATATCTTTTTGTGTGGACAGGTGCCCTTTTTTTTAAGGTTCATAGGTTCATAGGTTCATAGGTTTATACTAGGCTATCTGCCCTAAGGCATTTATAAGCCTAGCCCAAATTATTGTGGCTTACGCCACCCCTTATATGAAAAAATACTGTGCCCATTAGTTTGTTGTGCCTCTGTCCAGCAGTGACCCAGAGATGATTCCCGAGGTAAACCTACGATCTCCCATCCACAGGTCTAGATTTCTCTTGAACAGAGTCAGCGAGGTGCTCTGCCTCACATGGACCGGGATTTTATTCCACAGCATAGGGAGTCTCTGAGTGATAAATCTATCCCTCCAGCACGTCCTATTTATATCCGTGCTAAGGTTTAAGTCGCTTGCTCTAGTGGTTTTGGTGGATTTGGATTTTTGAGGTGGAGCATGTCCATTAATTCCGGGTTGGACATGGCCTTGTATGTCAGGCACATGTCACCTCTGAGCAGACGGTATGCGACTGAATAGAGCTGGAGTTTCTTCAATCTGGCAGCATATGACAGATTTTGGAGTCCCTTTATCCTTTTGGTGAGGAACTTTTGGGGTCTCTCCAATTGCTGCAGATGTCGGGTGAGATACATCCCGAATGGGGCATTGTACTCGATCATTGGTCTGATAAGTGAAGAGTACAGGGAACAATGACCTCACTAGATCTGGATGTGAATCCCTTCATGATCAGGTGGGCAATGTAGAAGGTCTTTCTAACCACTTTAGCAATGTGAGTGTCAAAAGAAAGGCCACTGTCAACCTGGGTCCCCAGGTCCCTGATAACCTCTTCTGTGCTTAGTGGATTGCCACCTATATGGTAGCTTGGGGTTACCTTGTTTTTCCCGAAGGGTATGACTATACATTTTTGGCGTTTAACTTCAGACCATGGCTCTGGCACCAGCTATCTGTTTCCGTGAGTCCCTTCTGAAGGATATCAGTGTCCGATGCACTTTCCACTATGGCCCAGTTTGCAGTCATCTGCAAACTTTGTCAGCCAAAGTCCTCCCATGTTGGCCTGTACTTCTGAGAAGTAGATGCCAAACAATAGGGGGCCAAGGACCGAGCCCTGTGGGACACCACTTGTGACCGGCTTGGAGTCTGACACAGCGCCAGCAACTCTAACCCTGTGGGTTCTGTCCTTAAGCCAGTTTGCAACCCATCTTGTGACATATGGGTTTACATTTAAGCTGGTAAGTTTTTCTACAATACCCGAGTGGGGTATTGTGTCGAAAGCCTTTGCAAGGACAAGGTAGGCTGTATGGACTGCCTTATTCTCATCAATGGCCTTGGTGACTATTTCAAGAAGTCGACCAAGTTCAAAAGGCATGATCTTCCCTTGACAAAGCCAAACTGGGTCGGGTCCAATGTCTGCAAGTCCCCTATATCTTTGTTTATGAGCTCCATTATGATCCTCTCCATAGCTTTGCAGACTAGACTTGTTAAGCTTATGGGGCGGTAATTACCAGGGTCCGTGAGGCGCCACCTTTGTGGAGTGGGACCACAGTTGCCGTCGCCACTCCTTGGGCACGTATCCTGTGGTAAGGCTGAGATTAAACAGCTGCCTTATGTGCGGGTTTAATTCCTCATTTAGCTCATGTAGCACACAGCCGGGGACACCATCCGGTCCCATTGATGCTGTGTTTTAGCTTTAGAGAGAGCAGCTTTCACCTGCGCATTTGAGATGTCCGGGAGGCTACACTCGGCTGGGATAGTTATCTCTCCTTTAGGGGAGAGGGGTGAAGTTTGCACTGAACCTGTCTGCCAGTATGTTGGCAATGTCTGTGGGTTCAGTGATTTTTGTATCATTTTGGACTAATTCTGAGCATATCTGTGAGTTTCCACCCAGGTTCCTAACATAGCTGAAAAAGGCCTTATGATTGTCCTTTGAATCCATGGCAATTTTTCTCTCAAAATTGGCCTTAGTTGATTTTATGAGTGCTCGTATTTTTTACTAATAATGATCAGGGTGACTTCCCTTTTATGGATTTTGTTCTATCATGTAATAGCTTTCTCCTCTTATTGTAAAGTTTGTTAATGGCTGGGGTCCACCAGACTGGACGTTTGCCCTTTGTGGAAAGAGTCTTGGTTTTATTTGGGATTGCCTGATCCATGCAGTCCTGGAGGTGTTCATAGAAGGCATTTGTAAGGGCTTCCAGCTTGGGTTGTGGTTTCCTCTGACTCAGGGGCCTTGAAGGATACCACACCAGTCTTGAGTAGTGTGAAGTTTGCTTTAGAGAAGTTCTTCACTATGGTCTTTTTGTTTGGGGTGGGGCGGATGTGGATTTCCAGTGAGATTAGTTTATGATCAGATCTCACCAATGAGGGATATACTTCCGGTGTGGAGCATTTTGTCCCCATGTTTGTGACAATGAGATCTAGTATATTTTCTCCTCTCGTGGGAACAGTGACTAGCTGTTCCATGGCATTTGAATTTATGAACTCCAGGAACCGTTGGGCTAGAAAGTTAGGGCTTGAGTAATGTTCCCAGTCTATATTCGGGTAGTTGAAGTCACCCAATATGATGGTGTTTGGAGATACATTTATACCCTCCAGTGTCTTCAGGAAGGCTGTGTGGGGTTCCTGAGTTTGAGAGGGTGGCCTGTAGCATGCTACAATTTGTAGAGCAGTTTTGCCTATTGTTAGTTGCACCTGGATGGTTTCCGAGCTTCATGCGTTGCCACCAACCTGGAGGTGTGAGTATCCTTTATGAATATGGATACACCCTCCTTTTGTGGAGTGGTCCGGGTTTTGGGGCGGAACGCATGATATGAGGTAAAACCTAATAGTGCCGGGGTGCTCTCAGGAGCCTTGAACCAGGTTTCAGTTACAGCACAGACATCGATGTTCTCCATACTGAGAAGGGCCTCGAGTGCGTGCATTTTGAGATTTAGACTTCTGGCATTGAGCAGCATTACCCTCAATTTCTTCCCATTTTTGTTTTCTAGGGTGGTAGGTTTAGAATTTGAGCCTTGCCTAAAAAAGGCACTATGGGGTGGCAAGAGCCTTAGCCAATATCCGGAATCCCAGGGGTGACAGGTGCAAGCCGTCCCTTGCGAAGCAGCGTGGCTTGTCAAGCATGTGGTCCCAGGCAGACAGACACTGGATCCCCTTTGAATGACACCAGACATTAAGCCAATTGTTAAAGCTGATCATCTTGTCTCTATATTGTGGCATCATTCTTGGTGAAGGAAGGATACTGCTCAGGGTTAGGGTCATACCTGCCTGGGCTACATAATCAGAGAGCTCCTCTATGTCTCTTTTCATGCAGTCCAGGGAGGTACGTCTCAGGTCGTTCACACCAGCATGGACAATGACTGTGTCATATTTGTACTTGCTGTGGAGTGACCCGAGTGCTTGTGTTATGTGGCGGATTCTAGCGCCCGATAGGCAGCTTACTGTGACCCTCTCCTTGTTCAGCCTGGTGAGTGGGACGTCAGTGTGTCTGACTATGGAGTCACCTATGACAAGTATGTTTGGTGTTGTATTTGGCCTTAAGGGCTGTGACTGCTTTGCACATTGCTTTTGTGGTTTATGTGTTGCTTGTGGGGTGTCTTGAGGTAGCAGTTGTTTGGGTGTCTGCTTTGGAGGCCTCTGCTGTTTAGGTAAATTTTTACTCAGAGCCTCCGAGTATGTCTTTGTGTGTTTATGTGTTTGATTCAGTGGAGTGGTAGCATTATGTGAGGCTGGTTTTGTGGTGTGTGTAGTTGCCTTCTCCTCCTGTCTGGTCTTGCCAGTCCTGAGTTGAGAGAGCTCAGCCTCCAGTTTGGCTAAATAGCTGCATCTCTCAAGTATTTGTGTTATGTGGGAGGAGGAGAGGGTTGTCTGTGTACATGAGGCAGTTATAACATTGCCTCAAGATTCCCAGATTCACCAGCTGGACCGGAGAGGAGATTGACAACTGACCTTTGGACATGCTAGAATAATATTGGGAAATCCTTAATTGAAAACAAGGGCCAGTGGGGAGTGAGGGTGTAGTGCTTTTAATTTTTAGTGCTGACTTATATAATTGCTTTAGTGAGCAAGTGCCAGGTAACTTGAGTGCAATGTGATACAAGTAACTAAATGCAAAACGACAAACAGTAACTTTCTTTCAAGTGAAACAAGGAAATAAGTACAGTAAGCAATGCAGATATCACTAGTGATCCACAGAAGCTGAGAAGTTGCGTATTAGGTGAATTAGCTTCCAGGGAAATAACAAGCAAACAAACAACAAGTATATAAACAAAGCTAGATTCAGTAGGCCTGGATCTAGTCTATGCTAGAGCAAACAAGGTGAACCAATTTCAGTAAGATACAGTTCAAATATTCAGGCACTATAAACCTTTAACCAGAAAATTCCCAGCTCAGAAGGGCAGAGTCCAGCCTCTTCTCCCACAAGAGTGCAGTCCACGAACCTTCTTAATGTAAAATAACTGGCCTGAAGCCCAAGTGCCTAAACCAGAACTAATACACTTGGACACTGGGCTCTCAATCAGCAGTTCCCAACTTAGAAGGATGAAATCTACCTGTCCTGCCACCACAGTGCTTGCCACAAACCTTCCTAATGTAAAACAACTGGTCTGAAGCCCAAGTGCTTAATCCAAAAGACTTGAATGATAGCTACACTTTAATCAAGTTACAACCAAGCAGTAATAAATACCATTGAATACTTTAGAGAATGTCTGGATTAGTGCTCAAGTTACACAAACAAAGCTAGATCCAGCAGGCCCGAATCCAGTCTATGCCACAGCAAACAAGGCACCAACTTCAGTAAGAAACAGTTCAGATATGCATGCACTATAAGCCTTTAACCAGAAATACCCAGCTCAGAAGGGCAGAGTCCAGCCTCTCCTCCCACAAGAGTGCAGACCACGAACCCTCTTAATGTAAAATAACTGGCTTGAAAGCCCAAGTGCTTAAACCAGAATTAATACACTTTTAGAATAACAGACACTGAGCCCTCAATCAGCAGTTCTCAACCTAGAAGGATGTAAGCTACCTGTTCTGCCACAACAGTGCAGACCACAAACCTCTCAGTGCAAAACAACTAACTGGTCCGAAGCCCAAGTGTTTAAACCAAAAGGCTTAGAATGAGTTACACCAAGCAGTAATAAATACAATTGAGTATTTTAAGATGATGCAAAAGTAAAAAAAGTAGGTAGAAACACAAGTACAGTAAAAGCAGATGAAATTTTTTTTTTTTTTTTTTTTTTTTTTTTTCTGAACAAGTGCTGAGATCAAAGAAACAGATTTGAGTGCTGAAACTAGAAAACTGGCTAGTTACAAGAAAAAAAAAACAAGCTAGAAGGCTTCCCTCAAACACAGAAGGGCTTGGGGGCTCAGAAGCCTACAAATAGTCTGTACCACTTAACAAGAAAGGCAGGAAATAAGCTTAATTTTTTTTTTTTTTCTATTTCCCAGATGCTCTCTTTGTACACAGTAGGAGTGCCTGAAATCAGAATATGATCTCACTGAACTCAGTTGAGTGAGCAAATGAGATGGGCCCAGAGGCAGGCTGAGGGGCGGGCAGTTTCAATGCCACTAAGATTAACACCAAAACAAAAACAGGGTGGGTGGGTGGGAATAACTGAAGAGCAGAATAACCAGTTAAAAATTCCTTCAACACTCCTTCATACACAGTTTAAATCAATTTAAATACTGTATTTTTTAAAAGAAAAAGTGCATAAAAAGGTACTTAAATTCTCTTATACGTCCAGTTGAATATAACCAAGTTCTTAGCTTGCCAAGCTGAAGTTTTAAAGCAGGAATTATTTCACATGCACCAGTTTAAATATGCAAGGACAGGAAATCACTGAATGTGGCTATCCCCACACCTGTAATTACTAGCAAATAACAAAATTCAGCCAACACTAGCTTTTAGTTCAAGTTACTGAAGAGCAGAATAACCAGTTAAAAATTCCTTCAACACTCCTTCATACACAGTTTAAATCAATTTAAATACTGTATTTTTAAAAGAAAAAGTGCATAAAAAGGTACTTAAATTCTCTTATACGTCCAGTTGAATATAACCAAGTTCTTAGCTTGCCAAGCTGAAGTTTTAAAGCAGGAATTATTTCACATGCACCAGTTTAAATATGCAAGGACAGGAAATCACTGAATGTGGCTACCCCCACACCTGTAATTACTAGCAAATAACAAAATTCAGCCAACACTAGCTTTTAGTTCAAGTTACTGAAGAGCAGAATAACCAGTTAAAAATTCCTTCAACACTCCTTCATACACAGTTTAAATCAATTTAAATACTGTATTTTTAAAAGAAAAAGTGCATAAAAAGGTACTTAAATTCTCTTATACGTCCAGTTGAATATAACCAAGTTCTTAGCTTGCCAAGCTGAAGTTTTAAAGCAGGAATTATTTCACATGCACCAGTTTAAATATGCAAGGACAGGAAATCACTGAATGTGGCTACCCCCACACCTGTAATTACTAGCAAATAACAAAATTCAGCCAACACTAGCTTTTAGTTCAAGTTACTGAAGAGCAGAATAACCAGTTAAAAATTCCTTCAACACTCCTTCATACACAGTTTAAATCAATTTAAATACTGTATTTTTTAAAAGAAAAAGTGCATAAAAAGGTACTTAAATTCTCTTATACGTCCAGTTGAATATAACCAAGTTCTTAGCTTGCCAAGCTGAAGTTTTAAAGCAGGAATTATTTCACATGCACCAGTTTAAATATGCAAGGACAGGAAATCACTGAATGTGGCTACCCCCACACCTGTAATTACTAGCAAATAACAAAATTCAGCCAACACTAGCTTTTAGTTCAAGTTACTGAAGAGCAGAATAACCAGTTAAAAATTCCTTCAACACTCCTTCATACACAGTTTAAATCAATTTAAATACTGTATTTTTAAAGAAAAAGTGCATAAAAGGTACTTAAATTCTCTTATACGTCCAGTTGAATATAACCAAGTTCTTAGCTTGCCAAGCTGAAGTTTTAAAGCAGGAATTATTTCACATGCACCAGTTTAAATATGCAAGGACAGGAAATCACTGAATGTGGCTACCCCCACACCTGTAATTACTAGCAAATAACAAAATTCAGCCAACACTAGCTTTTAGTTCAAGTTACTGAAGAGCAGAATAACCAGTTAAAAATTCCTTCAACACTCCTTCATACACAGTTTAAATCAATTTAAATACTGTATTTTTAAAAGAAAAAGTGCATAAAAAGGTACTTAAATTCTCTTATACGTCCAGTTGAATATAACCAAGTTCTTAGCTTGCCAAGCTGAAGTTTTAAAGCAGGAATTATTTCACATGCACCAGTTTAAATATGCAAGGACAGGAAATCACTGAATGTGGCTACCCCCACACCTGTAATTACTAGCAAATAACAAAATTCAGCCAACACTAGCTTTTAGTTCAAGTTACTGAAGAGCAGAATAACCAGTTAAAAATTCCTTCAACACTCCTTCATACACAGTTTAAATCAATTTAAATACTGTATTTTTTAAAAGAAAAAGTGCATAAAAAGGTACTTAAATTCTCTTATACGTCCAGTTGAATATAACCAAGTTCTTAGCTGAGAGTAGAATGTTGGGTAAGGGACACAGGTACATGTGGGGACGTAACTTGGGAAGGTGAGGAAGCTTTTGGAGACAGACAAGACAGCAGACAAGGGTGGTGTGTGACACAAGGGGGGGGTGAACACCTCGGATGAGGAGGGTGTTGTGGAATCCCAGTCTCACGTTCCTCTACAATGTAGCAGCGTGACTCAAATCTCTACCCATGGGAATATCAGCACTGGTCCTACACTGCTGCAGGGGTGGCAGTGGTGGAGGCCTTGCTCTAGGCTGAGGCTGCTCCACCAGGGTGGCCAGCATGCCCTCCATCCAGTGCAGGCAGCATCCAAAATCATGGAACACAATCCTGTGCACCAAACCTAGCAGTTCATCATTGGTGACAACACCCCCTCCATCATCACTCACAGAGGGGGGACGAGCCCTGTCCTGAGGGGGTGGAACTACCTGACATCACAGCTAGTGCAGGGGCAGCAGAGGTGTGACCTGACATCACAGCTAGTGCAGGGGCAGCAGAGGTGTGCTGGTCCCAGGTGCCACAGGTGGAGGAGCCAAGGTTGGTGGATCACCTGGAAATGGCCTACCTTGTCACACTGTAGTAAATTAGTTATAAAAGTAGGTTAAGTTAGTAATAACCAAACCAATGTTAGTATTAACATAATGGAACATAATATTGATTAGTCCAAATACATATTAAGGTATATTATGTGGAATACAACATTAAATAACATAACAGTAAGTATGGTAACAGCAAACCAGAATGAAATAACCCATAATGCCAACAAAACAGTTAGTTTAACATAATATATTAATATTAAATCATAATAATAAGTAACATTAATAAATTAAAGAAGATAAGGGGTGTAGAGAGAGAGAGAGAGAGTTGTTGATGATATTAATACACAGACTGCTAATACATACTTCTACAGGTGTGCAGTGTCAGTTGTGACTACAGTGACTTAAATTCTTCTATAGATGATGTAGCACATACATACCTCTCAAGCTGTTAGCATAGAAAAGTATGAGCCAAGCAATAACAAATGCAGGTACACGACTACACGTAACTGTTTCAAATAATGTGCAGATACATAACTACCGAGGTGTTCTGTAAACGGATTTGCAAATACATGGCATTCCACATAATCATTTATCTGCTAATCATGAGCCAAACAAATTGGGCAGTTGTCATTACATTACATTATGAAAAAATGTGACACTTGAGAGGTATGTTTGTGTACATTAAGTAGACTAGACAGCCATCATGTCTTAGTTGGCAGGCATGGGAATAGAACCTAAAAGTTGTGACTGCAGGGGACATGTGCACATTATGTAAATTACTGCAGTGGCATTAGAACAGACATGCAATGAATACAGCCCTACTGCACTTATTTCAACATATTCTTATGAAACCACAATCCTGCTTTACAGTTTACTGTTATTGCTTGTTAAAATCTGTGCAGTATACAAATGGTATCTGCCCAGAACGTGGGATACCTTACCCATATACCTTGCTCCTGGAGTGGGAGGAACAGAGAGCATAATGTGACTGAAAGTGGCTGCAGACAGCCCTGAACTGTACTCTGGGTTGTGCAATACATTTATCAGGCAATTCATTTTGCATCCTTTATTTATTTCAGATTTACAGTTGACTGCAGCAACATTAGTACAGACATGCAGTGAATACAGCCCTACGGCACTTATTACAAAACATTAGTTATCAAACTGCAATCCTGCTTTACACCTTATTGCTTATTGCTATTGTTATTGTTTATTGCTTATTGCACTACAGTTATCAGAAAATATCCATACTTATCACACTCATAGCACATCTAAGCCAGGTGCCTGTCATGAGACTGAACACTGGAAGCCCAGTCAGATGCAGCTGTTGAAAGAGAAGCACACCATTATGCATACCAGTTTTACACAGATTCAGGTTGTATTTTAGTAAAGTAGTGACAAATATACTTACATATCTGTGGGGCATGCCCATCCCTCCCCTCTTGGACCCAGGTGTCCAAGATTCTCCTCTTCCTTCGCTTCAGGTCATCATAGTGGGGCCGACACTGCTCACCAGTGTTGGGGATGCCAGTAGTACTGGTATGATCCCTGTCCAACTGGACCCAGGCTTCAGCTTTACATTCTGAGTTCTGGTAATTGCCCTGCAACAGCTGGAGTTTGTAGTTTTGAACCAGGAGTCCAACAAACACTCTGGATTCTTGCACACCCCACCTCTGCACCAGAAAGTGTGTTCCCTTACCAACACCTCCAGGCATATCAACAGGTTAATAAGACTCAAATGAATGTTACATAATTCTTGCTTATTGCTTTAATATAGGCTGTTTTCCCACCCTTGCAAGTCATACTGCAACATTCAAACAAGTGCCACATTGCTTAGATTGCACAAACCCACTTAGCGAAGCTGAGCATCACAAACTCGCACAACCATGTTTTAGTGAAGCTTAGCAATAGCCATTAACCATGTTTAAGTGGTGCTTAGCATCACATAGGATAATAGGATCATAGGAGGTTATTAGGTTATGGCCCTGAGGTCATTATAAAGATAGGCAAGAGTTTAGCTCATGTTTAGACAAATCAGAACCCAATGCCCCTGTCCAGCAGGGACATGGGTGGAATCCCAGGGGTATATTTTCTGTTTCCCATCCAGTTATCCAGGTTGCATTTAGAAAGGGGTAAAGATGTAGTCTGCTTGATGTGAAGTGGGAGTCTATTCCATAGATGAGGGAGTCTCTGGGACACAAATCTGTCCCAACAATAAGTTTTGTTGATGTCACAGACCAGGTTGAGGCCACACAGGCAGGTTACTCGAGTGGAACCTGACTTGCGGATATGCAACATTCCCATCAAGGTGGGGTCCATGATCACCTTGTATGCCAGACAGAGGTCACCTCTTAGGAATCTGTATGAAAGTGAGTAGAGAGATAGGGTTTTTAGCCTATCTGTGTATGGTAGATGTTTGAAGCCCTGGATTCTCCTGCTGAGGAACCTCTGTAGTTTCTCCAGCTGCTACATGTGCTTTGCGAGGTACATGCCAAAAGGTGCTTTGTACTCAATAATGGGCATTATAAGGGAAGAATACAGGGATATTATGACCTCCTTGTCCCTGGATGAGATACCCTTACTTATGAGGTGGGCCATGTAGAACACTTTCCATACCATGGAAGCAACACGGTGGTCAAAAGTCAGGCTGCTATTAACCTGGGTGCTCAAATACCTCACAACTGATTGAGTGCTTAGGACATTGTTATTAAAGTGATAATTTGTGGGGATGTCACTCTCCCCAAAGGGGATGATGATGCATTTTTTGGTATTCAGCTTGAGGCCATGTTTCTGGCACCAGTCATTTGCCTGAGTGAGACCCTCTTGTAGGATGTCCACATCACTAGGGGAATTGATGACAGAACCCAGCTTGCAGTCATCTGCAAACTTGGTCAACCATAGCCCATTCATTTTGGCCTGCACCTCAAAAAAGTATATCCCAAATAACAGAGGCCCCAAGACCAAAACCTGGGGTATGCCACTTGTTACAGGTCTGCTGCTTGAGGTGGTTTCCCCTATCTTGACTATATGGGTTCTATCAGTGAGCCAGTTAGCTACTCATCTGATAACATATGGATTGATGCTTGTTGAGTGAGTTTATCTATTATGCCCGAGTGGTGAATAGTGTCAAAGGCTTTGGCCAGGTTAAGGTAGGTGGTGTGCACCATCTTTCCCTCATCCATGGCTTTGGTGACTGTCTCAAAGCAGTTGACCAAATTTAGCATTCATGACCTCCTCTTGATGAAGCCGAACTGTGTGGGATCAAGCGTTTGGACATTGCCAATGTCCTTGTTAATGAGGTCCATGATAATCCATTCCATGGCCTTGCAGATCAGGCTAGTTAGGCTGATGGATCTATAATTTCCTGGATCGGTGGACGCTCCACCTTTGTGTAAAGGGATGACAGTGGCTGTCCTCCACTCAGATGGGATGAAGCCAGTACTCAGGCTTTGGTTGAATAGGGTGCCTAATGGTGCTGCACATTCCTGTCTGAATTCATGTAGGATACAGTCTGGGATGTTATCGGGTCCCATGGAGGCTGTATTTTTTGCCTTTGAGAGAGCATTGATGACCTGCTCCCTAGATATAAGAGGAATGTGGCAGGTACTGAGGATGCCCTGATTTACTGATGGGGAGGACAGAGGGGAAGAGTTTTCACTGACTCTGTCAGCCAGCAACTTTGCTGTATCCATGGCATTTGTGTATGTCGTGTCTCTGACCACCAGTTCTGAACGGGTCTATATCACATAGTCGAAGTTTAATAACTTCGAACACACAATGTTCGAACCATCCTGTTCAAAGTTAAAAAACTTTGACTATGGATAAAAACAAAAAAAAAGAAAAGAAAACAAAATAAACTGTTGTAAGCAGGGAGGCAAGCCCCCCTGCATGCACCACATTGAACAAAATGGAAACCTCCCCTTATGGAGATTTCCATTGAGACGCTCGAACTTCTGCAAATTTGAACTTATGGCCTCGACCATTTGAGGTTCGAACTTGCAGAAATTTGACTATCTGATAGGAACTCTTTCTGAACAGCTCTGTGTGCTTCCTTTGAGGTTGCAGACATATGTAAAGAAGGTCTCTAGTAGATATCTCCAATTTGGACTCGAAGCTTGCTTGCAATTTTTGGTGAGTTCTCTTTCATGGGTGTCCACTGACTCCACAACACTTGACAAAATTGCTCAGTACTAGACAAGCTGCAGTCTCAACTGTCTAATTTTAAAAATAGCAGTCAGCTGTTTGAAAAAGTTATTTTCCTGTCAATCAGCTGTTTAAATAATCACTTAGCAACCAGGAACATTTCAATAACATCAATCACTCAGCTGATTCTCCACAGTACTTTATACTGTCCCTCTCAAACATATGCAATTAGAAATGTATCAAAACATTCAAATATTCTTTGAGCAGTCTGTATACACAGGGAAATACTCAACATTAAAAAAATGTATTTACATTTCACAATTAGACATGCTGGCATACAATGCAAGTTAATCTGAGAATATGCACAAATCTCCTGCCAGACATGCTAACACAGATGACAGTGTTTTTCATTTTCTTCACATTTGCCCCCCCCACCCACCCATGACTCAAGCATGATTTTTAAGTGACCCTTGAAAACCATTGCTTGAGAAAAATGGGTCTACCTGGGAATAGTAACCCACTCCTCTCCTGGACAATCCATCTGCATTGGCAATGTTAACCCCAACTGCAATGTTGCATGGTGATATCATATGCTTGTAATTCTAGATTCCACCTCAGTAACTTGCTGTTTTGCTTACTGACCCTATTAAGCCATGTTGGAGAGTTATGATCTGTAAGTGCAGTGAATTTTCTCCCATAAAGATAGAGATGTAGCTTTTGCAATGCCCACGCTATGAACAAACACTCTTTCTCTACAGCTGCATAACACTCTTCTCTGGGTTGCAGTCTACAGCTCAGATAAAGCATTTTGTGCTCTTCTCCTTCTGCTGAAACTTGGATGAGCACAGCCCCCATCCCATAACTGAAAGCATCTACCTGTACAATAAATTCTTTATTGTAATCTGGACTGGTTAACACAGGGGGCCCTCCCAAAATCCCAAACTCTCTATTAGTTTTTGGAATGCCTGTTCACAATCTGTGGCCCACACTACCTTGTCCAGTTTATTCTTCCTAGTTAGGTCCATAAGGGGTACAGCTATGGTACTGTAATTGGGCACAAATTTCCTATAGTACCCCACTATCCTCAGAAATGCTCTCACTTGTTTCTTAGTAACAGGAACTGGCCACTCTTGAATAGCTTCCACCTTGACAGGTTCTGGCCTAGTTTTACCAGTTCCCACTCTGTGCCCTGAGTAAGTGACCTCTGCCATACCCACTTGACATTTACTGGTTTAATGGTTAACACTGCTCTACTTAATCTATCCAAGACCTCCCTCTCATGTTGGACTGCAAATGCTCGTACTATAGTCTTCAATGTAGAGTTTAACCTCACCACAAGACTATTAGTCTGGAGATAGTAGGGGATGTTCTTTAAATGTTGCTCCCCACAACATTTCCACAGACAAGTCAGCAGGTCTGACATGAAGTTGACACCTTGATTGGTCAGTATTTCCCTTGGAAAACCTACTCTGCTGAAAATTCCTAGTAAAGCATTTCCTACCTTTTCTACATAAAGATCACCTGCAAAAGGAATATTAGGAACTTTAGCTAGAAGTGCAGATGATAGACTGTAGGCTGTACCAACTGCCACACTAACTCAACTTCCAGACCTACCTTAGGAATCCACTTTCTATGCAACAAGCCTTCCTTCTCTGCCTTAATATCCCTTCCCAAGGAATATCAGGGACTATAGCTAGAAGTGGTAGATGGTGGCCTCTAGTCTCTACCAACTTCCATACTACTTTGCCTTCCAGCCCTCCCTTAGGAGTCTACTTTTTACACAACAAACCTTTGTTCCTGTATACAGACTCCCCTCTTCCTTGAGCCTCAGGTGCTTCCTTAGCCATCAACTTCAAACTTTGTAATGTAGGGTCCATAAGTTGAGCCTGTCTCAGCTGTACATTTGTGGCCCTCCCAAGCTTCCCTTCCAAAGGAAACATAGTATATTCCAACAGCTGTACCTCACTGTTACTCTGAGTACTATCACTCACTTCCATCCTTGCAGTTACAGTGTCCAAGGGAACATCAGTACCTCCCAAAAGCTGTGGCTCACTGTCAGACTTACTGCTACAGGATAGCTCCTTTTCTGAAACAGCCACCACACTACTCCCAGCTTCAGGTATGAGATCTGTCTGGGTCCCTCCCAGACTACTGGACCTATATACCTGAATCCCAGCCTGACTACATGTCATTACATACACACAAGGTACTGCATCATCACAGTCATTCCCTATCAGGACCTCTGCAAGAATATTCTCAAACATAAGCTCCACTTCCACAGGAAGCCTAGTCACTTCTGACCACTGTGCCTCACTGTCACTCTGGGTACCACCATCCACCTCTGTCCTTGCAGTCCCCATGTCCAATTGAACATCAGTACCCACCAGCAGCTGTGGCTCACATTCAGACTCACTGCTACCAGATAGCACCTTCTCTGAAACAGCCACCACTCTAGTTCCAGCTTCAGGTATGAGACCTTTCTGGGTCTCTCCCAGACTGCTGGGCCTACATGCCTTTCTCCAAGCCTGACTATGTGTCACTGCATGTACCAAGTTACTGCATTGTCAAAGTCATTCCCTATCAAGACATATGCAGGAATATCCTCAAACACACACACTTGCTTGCTTCCTCTTCCACCCTCCCAGTCAAGATGAACCTTAGCCAAAGGTATTTGGAATGAGGTCTCTCATAAAGCTCTGACAGGAGTAGACTGCCCAGGCAAGTAGTGCTCCTCTGTAACTATTGCAGGCCTCACAATGGTTATGTCAGAGGCTGTGTCTCGTTCTTAGCAATGGTCTCTTTGCCATTCACTAAGATAAGCTATAACTTCTTGTGATAGTTTGGTACACTTGCTGACTCGAGACAACTTACTGTTGGCATTTTGTCATTCCCGCTTCCTGTCTCTCCCACCTTTTGTTCCCCACCTTGCCTCAGTGGACATCTATATGCTACATAGCCCCACTGGTTGCATTCAAAACATTTAACCCTAGGTCCTGGATCTGTGTCTGGACTAGTGGAATCCCCTGCTACTGGCAGACTCTATTGGGGCAGTCTGGGCTGCCCACCATGGGTTCCCTTAGACCCATGAGCAGCACTGGGTGTCTCTTTCCTGTGCAGGAATGCCCTGCTTGCGAGGTATAGGTCTCCTTTCCCCAACTCATCTATAGTAAGGCATTGTCTGTCAGCTAACCAGATCCTCATATCCTCAGGCAAAGTGCTAAGGGCTTGTTCCCTCACCAAAAGGTCTGCCAGCCCTTCAAAAGTGGTGACCTGACATCCACTTGCCCTTCTATGAAAATAAGTGCTTAGTTCAGCAACATATTTACACACACTTTCATCTGCATTGCGTCTATGCTCACAAAACATTTTCCTATAAGCTTCAGGTGTTAGCTTAAAAAATTCTAGCAAACAATTCTTTACATTATAATTTAAAAAGTCATTATCAGACAGTTTGGACAGAACAGTTACAGCTTTGCCATGGAGTAAGGGGGTCAGGAATTATACCAAGAGCCCTTGGTAAACATCATACTGTTTACATACCATCTCAAACATATGAATGAAACTATCAAAATTATCCCCCTCTGTGAATTGTGGAAGAAATTTACTGACCTTTGTTGCTTCTGGGGTTTGGTTACTCACCTCCCCATTACTTCCAGGACTCTGGCGAAAAGTCAGCATCTCCTTTTTATGTTGCCTCTGCCTCTCCTTCTCCTCAGCTTCCAGGCATAGCAGTTTCTCATTTTCCTCAGTCTCTAGACACCTCAGTCACTCTGCTACCTCTATTTCCAAACACTTTGCCTGTAGCTCAACTCTCTTTAACTCCAGATGGATTTTTAAGTCCTGTGTAGAAAGGTTGAGCTGTCCATTTTCTGTGAGTTGTACATCTCCTCAGCCAGTCTGATCATCCTCCTGGCTGCTATTCTCTGACGCAGCTGTGACTAAAGCTGCAATCATGTCTGCTTTAGTCAGGTTGGCATACACCAGTCCTTTAGTGTGACACATCTCAGTCAACTGGCTCCTTGTCAGCTTGCCATACTCCTCTGCTGACATGCTTGCCTGCTCTCCCTGACTAACTAAGCTAACAAAAGAAATAAAACAATTGTGATATGAACTCTGAATGTTCACTGCATGGCTGATAGAGTACAAAAACACCTTCACTGATCACTGTACACAAGCTACAGGAATTAATTATCTACACCACTACAAACCAATTAATATGTGATGTGGCTATCTCATCACTATCAACCAATTAATATTTGATGTGGATATCCCACCACTGCCAAACAATTAATATGTGATGCCCCTTCCCTGGT
This sequence comes from Protopterus annectens, assembly GCF_019279795.1. Classification (NCBI taxonomy): domain Eukaryota; kingdom Metazoa; phylum Chordata; order Ceratodontiformes; family Protopteridae; genus Protopterus; species Protopterus annectens. The sequence continues at coordinate 62,431,490 of NC_056726.1, read as the reverse complement.
CCAGTAATCAAGGATCCTCAATCCTTACCACTAACACCAGTGAGAGATGTGCACATTGGGAGGATGACAAGTACACGCACAGTAAAGTACAATTTCCCTTAAGAGCACACAGAGATCACAGTCAGTCTGGGGCTAGTTTTTCCCCTCTCTATCCATATCCCCAGTAAGACTCCCCACTGTCACAGCTATAGGGCTAAGATCTCAGCCGAGTGGTCAAGCCAAAACCACCAGTACCATCTCTGTCCAACCACTGATTTATGTCCCTGCCCAAGTAGCTGACACACACATACTTAAAGATTTGATTTATATACAAACACACAGAAACTCCTGGGGAAGCCTGGCACAGGTTCACTAGCTATGCCTCCTTCTGCCCTGACTGTACAGTAGTACCACCTGCCATCAGCTACTAAAGGCCCTTACAAAGTATGACCAATTCCACTGTGTAATGTTGCTATTATCCAAAGGGTAAGGGTGTCCAAGACTTTAAGGCTATTTTAGAGTGGCCTGTACAGTGTTACCAAATACATGCAAGTACTCTCAGAGCTTAATTATTTCTAAACAAAACCAGCCACAATTAAAAGGTTTAAATATATTTTAATAATATATAATAAAAGCACAAGATAATACTCATTAATTCAATACATTGACAGAGTTCAGAATCACAGGAAATATTTAAAACACCATTGCAGGACAGTCTCACATAAATACAGAAACCATCTAGACTAATCTTGCTATATTCCTATCTATCTCTAAGAGAAATACTCTGATCTAAGTCTTACTTACAGAGCAAAGACAAGTGCTGGTGAGAAGATGTTTACAGGTCCCGAGCAAGACACAAAATGCCCTGACTTTCTCTCTGAGATCGTTCTTAAGTTACTAACAAACATTTTTGCTGGGTCATCTCAGAACCAGATTACATCATTCTTGTCAACTCTGCTTTTAGTTTCCATGCCAACAGGAACTTAAAATATAACTCCTCAATGTCAAGAATACTTGTCTCTTAGAAGCTGACACTTATCTCTTTGAAACTTGCCTGAAACTGAAAATCATAAAACTTTTACCTTGAAAACCTGTAATTATCTTTGTTTCCAGACAATAGGAAAGCCTACAACTCTAGACATTGTGTCTGCTTTGAGCTGAAACAGTGATAACTGAGTCATAAACAATATCCACTTATTTTCTTAGAGTTTGCAAGTTAACTCTGTATATTCCAGCCTTTACCATCAATAAATACATTTGCATAGGCATGTCATCTATACACATTTCTGCTCTTTTCCAGCAGGGTGCACTGTGGTTACAACCTTGAAGCCCAGAACAGAACATATAATTTTCTTACATTTCTAAGGCAAGCATACAACTCGGATTTTGGATGCATATCCTTAAGGAGAATAACAATAACCATACAGAGTATTATATTCATAAAGTAGCAGAAAGTATTCTAAGATCTAAGCCAACATGGGCATGTAAAAAGGAGATTCTGCAGATAGGGATGACTGCAATTAGGATACACACAATAGGCAAGAGAGGGTACAATTTATTGGAGAAAAATGGCAAAAGAACCAATGTATTTGGAGTAACTAATTAGAGAGGGAAAAGTAATAGAATGGAAAGAGGCCAAGAATGTATTTGGACTGCAGGCTAGAGATTGCCTTGGCTATCAAGGACTGATATCAGAGTATAACCAAAGAGAAAGAAATAGGCAGATCCTAAGCGAAATACCAGCACTGGCAGAGTTTTTAGTAGAATCTAGAACAGAAGCTGCTGTTAAAAAATAAGTAATTAGTAGACCATACAAAATATTGCATAATAACTATAGGAATCAATTAGAGGAGGTTCAAAAGGATTGGGAAGAGAGACTGGATAAACATTTCACAATAAAATAATGGGGGAACATATGTATATCACCCAAATATGCCACAAAGTCTAAAAGATTTAGGATCTTTCCTTGGAAGTGTTTACATAGGTATTTTTATACCCCAAGTAGACTCCAAAGAATTATTCCTCAGGAAGACAGCACGTCGGAGGTATGATGGGGAAGAAAGAGGTATTTTGGAACATATTTTCTGGGGGGGGGGGGTGTAATGAGTTGGCAGACTTTAAAGATTCCCTACAGACTACTCTGTCAGAGATCCCAGGTGAGCAAGTTGGTGTAACTAAGGAAAAAAGTTTTTTGAGTTATGATACAGAATTAGAATTGCCTAGACATAATAAGGTCTTGCTGAGTCTAATTATGGTGACTGCCAAAAAAGCAATTACTAAAAAATGGAAATCAAGGTCTAAACCAACTGTACTAGAAGTAGTGACTGTAGTAACAGAGATAAAACAACTGGAACTGTGATCTTTAGAAAATGGTAGAAACACTTTAAATAAAAAATGGGAATTGTGAGAACAATACATGCAGAGGAGGAATGATGTTTAAAAGAAAGCAGGATTTGAATGAGCTATGTAATGTTTGACTGACAACTGGATAGATTATAAGTGATGTATAATGTTTGTAACTAAAATTATGTCGATATGCTTTGCCATATAATGTTTGCAACTAAAACGATGTCAATATGACAATATAAAAAAAAAGGAAATGTTGTATCATCTCTTTCAGAAAATAACAAATTCCGCCCGCTTACTGTAGCAATGACACCCCACTCCCCAGTGAGTCTGTGGTAAGGAACTTAGGGACATTAGTTGAAGCCTTCCTCTTCTTCAATTACCATATAGCAAATGTAGTCAAAAAATGCTTAGAAATTCTCACATTTAATCACAAATGGCAGTTCATCTAAAACCAAAACACTTATTACATGTGTTCTGCCCTGGTTAGACCCATTATAAAATGTAATTCACTCTTTGGCATGCACCTCACTAAGCACAAAAAAAAGTTATCGGGAAAAGCTGGAATCACTGTCCCTGTACCTCATGTCATATAAATTGATGAAGGAAGACCTCTGCCTTGCTTTCCATGCTCTCAGGGACCCTATTATCCAAGAGTTGATTTATCACATAATTAGTGAACACTAGAACAAGGAATATCACTTTACATCAGGTAATAAAACTAAATGCAGAGATAAGTATATTATCAAGCACCCCCCCCCCCCTTGCTATGGCATAGACTCCACTTGCATGTCAAGTAATGTGACTCCATGTCAGCCTTCAAATGTAGCTTAGACAAAGGGATGTGTGCCCTAAAATACACTCTGGCTTTTCCCTCCTTGAAAAGGTTGTTAGAGCCTGTGGGTGGTGGTTGGCAAACACACATGGCTCTGGTTGAATAGTCTTTTATTTCCTGTGATTCATATGATTTCAAAGTACAGATCCCACAGAATCATTCCATGTCACAGGATGCAGTCCAGATCTTTTTCAAACACAGAAAGCATGTCACAGCATTCAAGAAAGAATGCCTCATTTGTTTTCTAGCTACCAGAATAGCAGGAGCAAATGCAGAGAGCAAAGGGAGTAAACAACTCTGAAGAAAGGGGTTTGGAGAACATTAGCTTAACACGGAAGCATGAAAAGTGGTAATGCCTTTACAGCAATATGCCAGTTATAAACAACAATACTATTCTACTTTCTAAAATGAAATTCCTGACTTGCAGAACCTTGGCTAACAAAGTAGCATCTTTAGTTCTAAGTTCTGTGGTTTTGCTCTTTTTTTAATTTCTCCATATATTTTGGGTTTCTATTACCATGATGGAAATGGAACCCATTCCTAAGTCAAAGTACTATTAAAGTTCATGAAATTAGTATTGTTTTAATCTGTGATGTCAGCCAGAAGTGCTCTTCACAGCACCCGTAATGTGCCCAGTAATGACTCCTTCTGCCATTCATATGGAGTTACTTGTACTGGTAACATATCTAAATACAATTGTAGATACTTTTTTTTATAAGACCCCATTGCTAATACTACTACTATTGGAACAGTCTGGGTATCTTTCTTCTACATTTCTCTCATTCCTGCCTGCAAATCCTGATATTTTATGACTTTGTGTCTCTGTGTGCACAAGACACATACCTCTCAACTGTTCTGATTTTTGCAGAATGTCCAGATTTTTACTTCATTTTTTTTTTGGTTCGTTTTTCATAAAATTGTGGTTTTCTGGCAAATTAGTAGCAAATCATTAAAGACTGAAGTTAAAAAATAATTATAGACATTTGAGTTTTAGACTTTCCACCCTTCAGAACAGTTGTGCTAATGCAAAACCTATTATTCTGTCAATGTTCTAAATTTGTAAGAGCAAAATTTAAAAATTGTCCCAATTTTTTGGAACTTTGTCCCACTTTTATTCATGGCTTTGCCCAGATTTGTTGCTCTAAGAGGTTGACAGGTATGGTAGTCACTGTGTATAGCGAATTCAATAAGTGCTACTTTTGACTTCTTTTCATGGACCACTATATCTGGTTTTCTCGCATCTCTCTTTTGAAATGTTGGCAATGGGTGATCACATGTGATGTAGACTTCATTTTCTATGATGTTGTGTGGTTCATGTTTCCAGTGTTTTTCAGCTACTTCATTACCATAATATTTACTCAATCCCCAGTGCAACAGTCTTGCCGCATTATTATGCCTTTCAATATACAGTCCTTCTGCCATTAGTATGTCACAACCAGGAAAGAGGTGTGTGACTTGTTTCCAGTTCTGTTTTACAAAACCTACATTTGTCTGTTTCTCCCACATGTTCAATGGGCTTTGTAAATCAACATGTGCGAAGCTCACTATCTTGGGCCACCAATATTAACCTTTCATCTTTTGCTTTGAATGTTCCTCTCCTTAACCATCCCTGCATTTGATCCTGATCAACATGAGTTTCTTCCAGATGCTTTCTATACTTGCAACTATATTTATGCATTTTCCACATTTCTTGCCTTCTCATCTGATCCTTCACTTCATATTCTTTCTTTTGTTTTTTTGGCACATTCAGTTGCCACTTGATTTTGATATACTTCTGGTTTGATTTCCATTCCTGTTTGACGTCCATATGCTTCTGCTAGACTAAACAGGGAAGTTATCTTAGATTTATTCTCGAGAAAAATGGAAGTAACAGCACAAACCACAAACGGTAGCTCCTTCAGCCCAAATACTACAGCTTGCTTCTGCCGAAGTGTCCGGACTGCCCAAATGCTTAGTTCAGCCCAAAATAAACACAGCTTACTTCTGCCGAAATGTCCGGACTGCCCAAATGCTTAGTTCAGCCCAAAATAAACACTGCTTGCTTCTGCCGAAATGTCCGGACTGCCCAAGTGCTTAGTTCAGCCCAAAATAAACACTGCTTGCTTCTGCCACACGTCTCCGGACTGACCAAGGACCAAATTCAGCCCAAGGTCACCGTAGCTTGCTTCTACTCGGGTCTCCGGACTGACGGAAGTAAATGCAACAAACGACTCTTCCTTGAAAAAATGTAAAACCTTTATTACACAACCCAAATTCCGTGAAACGCATAAAGCGTTTTTCGTTTGAATCAGTGTTCAAACTTCATCAGACAAACTCTGGTTTTCGCGCCAGTATGCATTTAAATACCACAATGAGTGATGTCATAAAACTTTTTAAACATACAGTCGCGTTTAAAAACATTATTTTAAAACATATTTTAAAACGTATTTTAAAAACATTATGTTTAAACAACTAATTCTGTTTGCTATGTTAAACAAAAATAAAAGATAATAAGTAAATATGTATATACATAACATATGTGTATAATTATTGTTATGTTGAATTTAATACACTTTGTCTATAACTAATAGCATGTTGAAATCTTTCTGTAAAGCATATATATGTGTGTTAGGTACATGTATGTACACCTACGGACCATAATGTACTAACCTCATGCCATCTTCTTATTATAGATAATATATACTATTATAAAAACTTATAATCTTTAAATATAGGTTATTGTTTGGTCTAATGTATAACCTGTAAACATTCCAACATGTACTAGCCTGGACAAAAAGTCTATGAAAATGAAACCTTGCCCCCCATTTTATATGTCCCTAATAATAAATGTGAATATTGAAAAAATTGTGTTTGTTTGGAAATTGTATTATTGTTTAGAAATTATTGTACTTATATTGTATATAGGAAAAACTACCTCCTTTGAACTATACTTGACAATTTTATTTTGTTCCTTGTATGTAATAATGAATATGTTTTTCTAATTTTAAAACTTTTAAGTTAATAATTACATATGTTCCTCACAACAAATACTTCTCTATCTAAATAAACTTTTTAATTTTAATAAGCATGTAATTGAACAAACTTCGTTCAATCCTGGGTCTCTACAAGATGTCAAACGTAACTGCCATTCTAATTCTTTTTTCTCAAGGACCAACTTCAACACGTTTTCATGTGTCATGTCCGTATAATTTGTTTGTACTTGGTCAATGACCATAAAGTTGAATGTGTGTCCTATATTTGCATTACAGTGTCTTGCCAGAGCATTTTCTTCTTTATTTTTTCTAATGGCATAGGTATGCTCATATATCCGGTCTCTGAGTCGTCTGTCCGTTTTCCCCACATAAAATGACGGACATGTCTCACATTGAGCCAAGTACACTACTCTTTTGCTGTTGCAATTATAATTGCCTTTTATAGTGTATGTTCCTTTACCAATGTTGAACCTATCTGTAGTCATTATATAACTACAGTACCTACATGAGCCGCACTTCTTGGTGCCTCCCTTTCTTTTTGTGGTCTGTTCTTTACTCTCTAACAATTGTTTTAAATTCTTACCACGTCTGTACGTTATAATCGGTCCATCATTTAGGATTTTGGCCAATTCCTTGTCTAATGACAAACTCGACCAATATTTTCTAACTGTATAGCAAATCTGATTGGCTTCTGGGCAATAGGTGAAAATAAAGGCTGTTTTGTAGTTTTTATCTTTCCCACCAGTATTTTCTATTTCTACTTCTATTGTTTCAGGGTGTTCTGTATGAACTTCCCCTATTTCAATACTGCCAATACCCCCACCACTCTCCATCTGGAATGTCCTAGTTAAAATTGCTTGATAAGTTCCATTTTCCCTCTTTCTCTTTACTTCTTTGAGTATACTTTCCAGGAAACTACCTGGATAGCCTCTATGTGAGAACATTTGATGTAAATTGCTACATTCTATCTCAAAATCTTGGTTCAAGGTGGTCATTTTGGCTGCTCTCACAAGTTGCCCCTTCACCACTGATTTCTTTTGGTGAAGGGGGTGCTGACTAGAGAAATGAAGGTAGGTGTTTGAAAAAGTTTCCTTTCTGTGTATTTTTGATACATAGCCATTTGTAGTTTTATTTAACTCAATGTCCAAATAGTTTACTTGCATTTTGTCAAATTTCATCGTAAACTTTAGGAAGGTGGTGGTGGCTGTAAGTTTTTCAACTAACTTTGTTGCTTCCTCTTCTTGTCCTTTGATTAAAATAAAAATATCGTCCAGAAACCTCTTATACATATGAATGTCAGTACTCCAAGTTTGGTTTAATACATATTTTGTTTCCCAATATGCTAAAACTATGTTTGAAAAGCTACCTCCTACTGGGGACCCCATTGCCACTCCAGACTTTTGAATGTACAACTTCTTTTCAAAAGAGACAAAATTGTTTTTAAGTATACATTCCAGTAGTTTCTCCACAATTCTACATTCAGTTTGCAGTTTCAAGGAGGCCCATACCTCCTTCAGAATGAGGAATATATAATCTTGGTATGCACTGATTTTATAAATCATTTGGTGAGCATGAAGCATCCTTCTTGTTTTCCTATCTAATCTATTCAACACATTTTGAGGTCAGGCAATCACTCCAAAACTGTAAGTTAGGAGAGGAAGAGCAAATTGGTTTATAGCTTGAATTTTGTTCCTAGATGTCAACACTGTTCTTGGGATTAATTTAAGTCTTCTAAAATAATCCTTACTAAGTTTTATTCACATTTGTTCATGTTTTATTGTTGATCCTTCATCACTTCCCAAAAAATTATACACTTCCTCTTGTTCAAGTTCTTTAATATCACATTCTTGTCCCAAATTGATGTCTTCTTGGTGCTGCAGTTTTCCGGCTTTAAAGTTTGTTTTTGTGCACTTATCACGACCAAATGACATTCTTATATCATCTGAAAAAGTTTTGACATCTTGAAGTTGTGTTTTCAGTTCCTGATCTGATGAGCTATACAGTTTTAAATCATCAACAAAGAGAAGATGAACACTTTGTTGTTTTCTAGGAGCCACATTATAGCCATGGCCTAATCTGTTAAGTAGACAGCTTAATGGGTTAAGGGCAGGACAGAATAGTCAAGGTGATAGGAAGTCACACTGGAATATCCCCCATTTGGATTTTTATCCCTAGAATAATAATTTTTCCTTTATCATGGCTTAATTGCAAAATGGTCTGACACTGTTTCATGGTCACTGTAATGTAGTTGCTCAGTGTAGGATGTATCTTATATATTTTTAAGCAATCTTTTACCCATGAATATGGGGTACTATCAAATGCTTTTTTTGCAATCAATCCATGCCATACGTAGATTCTTCCCTTCTTTACAGTTCTCCATTATGACTTTATTTAGCAATAGATGATCCTTTGTTCCATATGACTTTCTTTTATTGCCCTTTTGTTTTATTGCCATGATTGAATTTTCTTCTAAATGACTAAACTTTGTCAGCATCAATTCCGGCGTATAGTTTATATGTCATCGGATGACAAGTTATTGATCTATAATTTTTACGGTAGCTTGCAGGTTCAGTCTTAAGTAGGAGAATTGTTTTTCCTGTTGTTAGCCAGGTTGGTGTCTGTTCAGAGGGTGTACATAGTTTTTCCTCATGGCTAAATCTTTGTGCAAAGATATTAATACTTTTAACCAGAAGTTAGATACTGCATCTGGGCCTGGTGTTTTCCAATTAGAAGCTTTTCCTAACTTTGTTTCAATCTATCTAGCTGTTACTGTATCCTATTTCATATCCTATACCTTTGAACTTCTTATACTTTCCTTTACTTCTTATGTCAATTTAGCATCTTTATTATGTTCCACAGGATCTTCATAAATACTTCTCCAAAATATATTTCTTCTTTTTTGGGTGGTCTTTCAATTCCTTTTACCTTGTTTCCTAAGTCTCTATAAAACATTTTGGGGTCATCAATAAATTGCTTATTTTGTACTTTTCCTTTATATTTATCGGTGTATCTTCGAAGTTTTTTCTGCCTGTGCTGATATTTTTGGTTTATTATTTGCAGTAGTGCATGACAGATCCTGATCTGTTATAATATTGCACCTTGCTTTTATCACGTCTATCTTTCTGAGTATTTGTGTTGATTTGTTCCCTCTTTTATACTCCTCTAACAGTGACACTCCTTGTTTTAACTGCTTTATAGTTTTCTTTGTTCAATACTTCCATGATGGTATTCAATTTCTCCCCTTCCTTTCCCTTACTACCTTGTGTTCTTGTGGTAGAATTTTATCTGTTATCAATTTAACTGTACAGTAATATATCCTGTTTACTTCTGTTATATCACATGGACAGTTTTATCAAACTGATGTTTTGGGTTTTATTGGCCTTCTTCAGTCTATTTTTTTCATTGATCTTAATATGTCTATCTCTATTAAATCAAGCAACTCTTCTCTTAGATTGTTTTCTTCTGAATTGAGGGCACATTTTTGTTCTCCATTTTCTGTGAGCATTCTGTAGAAAGTTCTATAGCATCTTCTTCTGGCACATTCTCTTCAATTTCATCCTGTGTCATCCATTGCTCTGTCATGTGGGGACTCACTGGCCTGTCACTCCTCATCATTGACTGCTCCAAAGTTGCCACAGTTTCCTGTTCCTTCCCTTGCTGTCCAGCTTCAAGTGAACCTTTATACTGATTTCCTGTGGAAGGCTCCAAAATATCTTTATATAGCAACTGACTGGTTGCTTCCCATTCCACTGGATCTCTCCTTAATTTGGATTGTGTATTGCTCTATCCTGCTGTGGTGCTTTCTGAGTTGATGTTCTACACTGAATCCTTCACTTTGCAGGTACTCCATAACATCAGTTTCTATTTCTTTAACTTCTCCATTACTAATCTTCTTTTATACTTTTCCTCTTTGTCGTCTTATTTTTTTATTGTAAAGTTTTCCGTGTCTGCACTCCTTTGCCTGTATTTCTCTTCAAATATCATTGGTGCTGCTCTTTTTGTATTGATTAGTTTTGCTTTCTCCTTTTAGCAAATATTACACCATATTAAATCTTTTTTTCTTTCCCATGTCCATATTTCTTCTTCATATGTCTCCAGATCTTCTTGTTTCTCCTTACTTTGGTGACTCATTCCATCATGCTGTGATGTAACCTGTGTTAGACCTTCTACACCAAATCCTTCACTTTGCAGGCTCTCCATAACTTCAACTTCTATTATTTTTAACTTCTACTTTAATCATCTTCTTTTCTGCATTCCCTCTTTATGATATTATTTTCATTATTGCAAAATTTTCCATATCTGGATACCTTTGCATATATTTCCCTTCGAATATCTTTGAGGTTGCCTTTTTTTGTATGAATTAATTTGTCTTTCAACTTTGCATAAATACTGCGCCATATCATATCACTCTTTCTTTCTTTCCCATGTCCATCTTTCTTTTCTATACTTTTCAAAAATCTCTAGGTTTTGTGTTTATATTTTCGCACTTTCTCAGATGCTTCTTTTTCCAAACAGAACAAACTTTCTTGGTCTATATAATGTTTTTCACAAATCTGCTGTATTAATGAACACACATTTTTATTTGAGGATTCTGACAGTTTTTCTTGTGGAAGTATTTTTCTTTCTTCTAATCTCTCTCTCTTAGTCTTTTTGTATATGTTATATCTGGAAATTCTGGCCTTTTTGCATAATAGTAACAATACATAATTTATTTCTTATCCTCAGTACTCCACTCTATCATCTTTATGGCTCTTCTTTGGCCTATCCAGTTTTTGTGATTTTTGGGGACCGCTACTTTCTTCTACAATGGGGGGAGGGGGTGCATCCTCTCCCTGGGCCTGGCATATCCCCATTGTAGGACTGTTTCCATATTTTGAGGATTATTCTCTGTCGTTTTTTTAGTCCTGGCACCAGTGCACCTATCAGGATTGGACACTTTTATATCCTGGGTCTTGTGCACCCAGCTATGTTTTTTTTTTAATGTTTGATCTACTTCTGTCCATGATATATGATATATAAAATACAGTCTCTATATCAATGTTGTCTTGGTGAGATTTTGTGAAAAACAGGGTCTTCTTCATGAAGGTACACACGAAGACTACAGAATAAATTCAGTTTCAGCAATACTACTCTGCTTTGCTTGCTGACTTATCATCTCTCCATTCGATTATGCTTGATTTGTGAAATATACCTTAAGTTGTGTCACAATTTCTTTTGTTATATAGGCACAGTGTACTTTCACGAAAGAGAAAACATCTAGTGTGGCAAGTAGTTTTTTGAATACAGTAACATTCTAAATTTCTTATGATGATTTTTTATTTTCCTTCTGATAGGGTGCAGACAAGCAACCTTAAGTCTTTAGTGGCATTCCATGAGCAAGAAAATCAGTACATATTAAATCCCATGCAGAGATTACACATTCTTGTCAGTTAGCGTCTGTGATAGACAAAAGCACAAAAGAAGATATTTATCCCATGCAGAGATTACACATTCTTGTCAGTTAGCGTCTGTGGTAGACAAAAGCACAAAAGAAGATATTTCTTTCAGTGGAAACAGTACTCCTCTTCCTGTAGCGAGTCTTGGTTTCACTCTGAGAAAGTCTTAGTTGTGTAACAACAGGTCATTTGAGCTCATACAATGTGATTGTCTGTGGAGGATGAAAGTAGATGAGAGGCCACATTCCTATTTATGGAACATAATGTATAATCTTTAACGAACCTTAGCAGATGCATCTTGAAGTCCTGGCTTAGTGCAATACATCAGATACCTGCTTTGTAGCTCCATCCTAATGTCCTCACTTGGTACAACAGTTCAGACTCCTGTTTCAGTTCAGATAATGCAACTTTGATCTTAAAGTGGTTTCCTATCATGGTGTTTGCCACAACCAGCAATAAATATCACCCAGGTCATTTGTATGAGTAGCCACGCTGCCACCTTGTCCACATAAGGAGCAGTTCCTGTTTAGGATAACTAGTTTCATACAGACTATGGCACAAAGACATGGAATCATAGATTCTTACAGCAGATATGGACTGCTTGTCACATCGTGGCTAACCATTTTCCCACCTTCTGAAAGAGCTATAGATTCAACTTACCCAACACCATAATCTGTCTGTCCAATTCATTAAATTATTTCAAGACTTTTAATGTTGCCACCACTTCAGTACATGAGATCAAATCAGGCACTGCCTCTCCATGAAAAAATACTTCTTTGTATCTTGCTTGAGACACCTACCTTGTATCTTCAGAGCATGTGTGTTTGTTCTTGTTAGCATTGTTCACACCCTTTATAGCACTGTCTTTCCAAACCTTTCTCTCTATCTGTCTGCCTGTCTGTCTGTAGCTGTCTCTATTGTTCCTTGCAAACAGTATACTGACCCAGACTTTGTGAATTGCCTTATAGCACATAAATATTTTTTATCATGGCCATCCTTCCTACCTTTCTTTAAGGCTAATAGTTCTAGTAGTCTTAAGTTTATTTGGGACAATCATGCACAGCTTGTGTTGTCCTAATTTGTTCTACCTGCATTCATCCTTAACTGTGATGAAAGTGAGACCTGAAAATAATTTTCCATACAACATCAACCTTCTATATGCACAGCTAACTTCTCATTTTCTGCTAGTGGTGCCTTACCCTATACATGCCAGTACATAAACTGCCTTCTCACAACCAGCCAGTTTGCTCCATTGCTGTGCTTGTTTTTTAATCATATGATATAAATACCTGTTAGTCATTTTCTATGTTTACTGTTGCTTTTTCTTTCTTCTACATTGTGTACTCCTTCAATGGGTTAGACTGCATTTTTGGTGTGAAATTTAAGCTTTTCTTCCTTTGATGAACCCACAAATCATGCAGCATCCACTTACAGCATTTCTGTGTCTTCCTATGTAGGAGTATAAGCCCTGATGTATATCATTACAACATCAGCAAAAATGTACAAAAAAAGATTCACAGAACGTTTGCACTAAACCTATAAATGGACTTTCAAAAGTGCCAACTACAGGAATGAATCCTGTTATACATTATTGGAAACCAAATTTTGCAGCAGACTCTATCACCTTCTGTGGCCTTTTGATTGGACACTCTTTTGCCTGTGCTACCACACCTTAACCTACTCCAAGGTTGTCTAATATATCCATTAACATTTTTATAGCACTGTGCCTTTATGAAATCTAAGTAACTGTACAAATAATTACTGTAAACACACAAAAGTCTGTTTACTGAATGAGTCACTTTGCGTTTGTCTACAGTTATAACTGCATTGTTGTTTGCATTATCTGTCTTTGAAAACATGGAATCCCTGAGGTGTACCACAACCTTATCGGTACTCTACTTGACTCTGACATCATACTGAACCTGGATGATAGGACCACGATCCATTATTTCTTCCTGGATTTGCTTTTGGGCACATTTTTCTAGGATATAGTGCTTACTGATGTGCATTCTAGTTATCAGTAGATACTGGGTTTAGCAACAAGTATGTCTAACTTGCTTGCAAACAACCACAAGTGCATAACTTCTTATAGACAGGTTGACAGCATTTACAAAATAAAAGTGGGAATGTGAGAAACTGTCTTAAGATTTTATGGAATTTGTCCACTTCTGTTGTGTGAATATGAACAGTTATGTGTTTATTAACTTATTAGGTCATGATTTAACATAAAATATGGGAAATTAACCTGGTCATGATATTGGCTCATATTGGGTTAGGGTACTCACAGAAGAATCATTAAACTGCAGAATACTAAGATGTAACATCATAGATTACACATTCCCAGATTATCCATTTTGGATGTGGGCTTCATAAGACTTACCATACCGCACTTTGGGCCGAATGTATACTTGTAAAAACATTAAAAGACCATGTGGGTCCCAATGAACCAAATTTTAGAAAAGTAGCAAAACCCAAAAACACACTAGAAATAAGACAAACATTCTGTTCATATTTGGGTAAGCAGAATCTCAATACTGAATTTTTGTACAGCAGAGAGCTTTATGAAGAAGCATGTTCAGAGACATTAAATGGTCCTGGATATCATCATTTGCTGAGCTGTCCAGAGTCAGTCATGTCTGTCTGAACAAATAAATCCAAACAGCAATCTGCCTCACAAGGACACTTTTGAAAACTAAGACAACCTATACAATGTGACATAGTGCAAAATCAGCATAATTTCAGTTGGCGATGAGAAGTCAATGATTTTCAGATTACCTATGCTGCTAGAAAATGCTTCAGTAAGTGGAGGAGTTGTATAAAGAAAAAAGTGCGAAGTAAAGCAACATTATGGAAAACAGGCTAAAGAAAAGTAAAGCAACATTAGTGAAAACAGGCTAAGTTAAATAACTTTAGAAAATGTCAAAAGTCAGGGTATTAAAAGAGGAACAAGATAGACAACTTTAAATTACATTAAGTAATAAAACCCATTGTTTCATCACTCACAGCACAAAAGGAAGACTGCTAGATTGTTTCCTGTAACCTGTGCAAGACTTAGAAATGTTTTGTTCTAAGTGCGTTTGTCTGACTGATTTTTATAAGTTATGATACCTGTCACTATCTCAGTTATGGTTTAGAAAAATGATCCGCAGCAGCAAAATTGAAGAAAATTAATGTTTTTTTCTGCAGATATCTTTAACAAGCAAAAATGTACAGCACTGCCATAAAACTAAAGTTCTGTCTCTGCTGGATATCAGTGCAAGATGGTCAAATTAAAAGTACATTCTCTCAAAAGGGCTAAATTTGTGGATCACTGCAACCATTTATATTTTGAACTAAGTGCATGTTCAGAGACAATACTGAGTGCAGACTTTTCGATAAAAAACATCTTATGACCTAAAATGTGATAATCCACAAAGATACTGCTATCTAAAACTTAAAAGGATATACTGCCAGCAATCAATGACTTAGTTTTACTTTAAAACATGGCAACCCTTAGCTTAAGTCTTTTCTCAGTTTATATGATTATGACCAGATTAGAAAAGCAAGACATGTACAGAGGCATTTGTCTTGCTGAAGGTACGCTGCGTCTGCAACAGATACATAATCAGCAGGTGTTTAAAGTAACAACATTAGAGATGTGTATATTTTAGAAATCATTTAGTACTGCTGTCTTATGAAAACATGTAGCTAATGATTTTTTAAATTATACATTTCCTACCATTTATCAGTCAGTTTTCTGCCTCATTGCTTCAGAAACAATAAGCATTTAGCAATGCCCATATCTAATTATATACTGTATGTATCAGGAAATTTCACCTTTCAGGATGTCAGAATTGTTATGGTTAGTAATTATATGATTTACAGATGCCATAGCTGTAAGATGTTCTGAAAAAAATGTTATATTAAAACATATTGGGCATTATGCCTTTATTTGATCATAGATAGCTGTTTGCACATGACAGCTATTTATATCTTTATATTTTCCCTTATTACATTACATATTAGGAATGTTTTTGATCCTGTATTAAAAATACTCATTTAATAATGTTAACTAGTATCTAAACTGTGATTCATGAACAGAATGTAAGATTACCATTCTAGGTGGAGAAAATTTTAAAGGTATAAAAAATGACAACTACAATATTTATGAGATGACTTTAAAAAATTAATGTGCCTTGTATAAATGATGTGTTTTATGGTATTTATTCATATATCTAACCTTTAATTTGAAATCTTCCACTGAGATTCAGGGGTATGAATGCAACATTCGTTGAAGTGTTACACAGCTGAAGAGAGAAAGGGTAAAGTAAATGGATGAAGCAAGTCTTTTTGAAAATTGGGGGTGAGGGGATGCAAGAAAAGCCAAAGTTCCATTAGAGAGTGTTAGAAACAAAGGTGTTTAGTGCAGTGAAAATAACAGGAGTATAGAGCTATAGTAATGCTACCAGAAGAGGTATACAGGAGAGTGGGCAAAATTTACTGCAGTAATACAAACATTATTTTAGAGATGATTGTTTTTGCAGGTTCCAGTGTACAAAATCTGCTAAAACAGCTATTCTTTGGCCATTTTACTGTGGGGTGAATCTCCTAACCTACCCTTGGACTCCCTACACTTCTTCCCAATTTATTACCTCTAAAGTACTATAGCCCACAACTGATGACCATCACCCCACTTTTCCCATTTAACATCATGATTCATGAAGAGTTGTTTGATCTGCACTCCAGAGAAAAGCAGATGCATTTCTTTGGACAGTACTGCACTGACGGCACATGACTACCCTCGAGTGAAGTATGAATTGTTGCAATGTAGGGACTAGAAAACATGTCAAGTGCAAGTAGATAGAGAGGCAATAGGTTGGAGGGGTGAAATGACAAGACAACAATACTAGCTACTTACCCCCAGGATATGGGTTGAGTTTCCTACCTTATCAAAGAAATTAGACCTATCTTCAGTGAGCAAATTTCACAATGCAGCTGATTTGAATATGTAAGGTCAGACTTTTATCAAGAATGAGTGCCAATATATTCAGAACAGACATCTTTTTTGTGATGTTGCCACATGGGCTAGACCATATCTTTCATTTTGTTTTAATTAAATAATGCTCTGCTATAGTTTAACCAACTATCAAACTTAAACAAAGAGGATTACTAGCCTCAAACAGATGCCCTACGCAGACCATCTCAAAAAACTCCAGCTTTACTCCATTGCATATCGTCTACTCAGAGGTGATCTCTGCCTAATATACAAAGCTATGTCAAACCCAGAGCTGTTGGACATGCTCCACTTAAAGAAATCCCAATCCCTCCAAGCTACATGCTCTAGGGACCTAAACCTTGTCACCACAATAAACAGAACATGCTGGAGGGATAGATTCCTGTCCCAGAGACTTCCCATACTCTGGAACAAACTACCTATCTATATCAAACAAAGCTCCTCATCAGCACTCTTCAAGAAAAATCTTGATGACTGGATGGTAAATAGGAAATTCACCCCGGGGATCACCTCTGTGGCTCTGCTTGATAGGGGCACAGGAAAATAATTTTCTTGGGAGGCAAAAGCGAGGGTACCTTTTTGGCTAGGCTTGTATAGGCCCTAGGGCTGATAGCCTAGTACCTACCTATGAACCTATAACCTATAAACTAATAATATTTAGAATAATTAATCACCAGGGTGGGTCATAGGTAGGTTGTCTGACTGACAGATCCAGCTTCTGGGCTTTGATTTTCATTTATTTAATTTCGTGGGATATAAAAATAATCACTTTATTCTTTTTGATGTTCACTATCAGTTATATTTGTTAAGCAGCCATGGTAGCATATTGTGATGGTAGATTTAGAGTTCTTGTAATACCACTGCATATTTGGTAGAGGAATAGTGGATGACTGTCATCAGCATTAAGGATGATGTTGGACATTTCTGTCATTGGGTAACAAGTTAACGAAGATGGTGAAAATGATCGTTGCAAGCACTGATTTTTGTAGAACACCATGGAAGGGAAAAAAGGAGCTGGTTGCTAGTATAACATAATCAGTATTGGTTGTTATATTCTAATACAAGTTGGTAAGGTATCTATATGCTAGAAGAGCTGCACTGCATGCATATTTACATGCATTTAGTTATGTATTTCAACAGATAAGGTAAATTTACATTTACATAATGCCACCGTTATATACAATGAGAGTTGTACTTTTTACATATTTACAGTACATACTTAAAATGTTTAATTATTTAGCTCAGTAAACTTCAATAAGTGTACCAGAGGCTAGTACTTTACCTGTGAGATAGTTTGCTTAAGAAATTCCATGTAATAATTATCTTCAAAGCAGATGCATATACATTCATTTTTAGGTGTATTCTAATATTTTTTTTTCACTGCAGGTAATTATGTTTTATTTACACATTGTTTTGGTAGATGTTTCCTGTTTTCTGGGACTATTTTACCAAAGCCCTTATGTTCTATTTCCTGAGAAAATGTAAGTTTTGTTACAGTGAGTGACTTATCTGCATTAAAAAACATAAAACACTTAAAATCAAATATGAACAACTACATGGAAGTAAAACCGTGTAAGCTGAATAAAGATCACCACGATAACAAATTAGGAAGGAAGCATGAAGTTTAATATGAGTAAATGCTTATCTCATAAAGCATAAATGAATCTTCATCAGAATAATACATCATAAAATACAAATGAGACATGCTGATGAAGTCTCTTTAGTGTTTTATGAGACCAAAGAGCTTAATCATATCAAACTTCATATTTCTTGCTTAATTAAATATTGTGGTGATTTTATTTAGTTTACAATTACTCATTAGAGAGAGTGGGCAGTAATTATTGTGCAGAAGTTCAAAGGTTTTTGAGGAAAGTAAAATCGAGGCTTGGGCTCTGACCAGGAACAGGTTGTTTTTTGTACAGGTTAAACTGTGGTGCTCACACATAGACGGAAGGTTAATACATCAACACATTTTGTTTATGGTCATTTGTACAATTTTGGATGATGGTCAATATACCAATGCATTTTGTTTATGGTTGTTTGTACTATTTTGGTGTTGAGACTTCAGTTTAATGAGATTATTGTGATGTTATATTTGATAGTTCATGGTAATAGGTCAGCAAATGTCTATGTCGGCTGTCAGAATGGCGAACCCTATACATCATCATCAGAAATGTTGACATAATGGAATAACAGGGAGCCTTGTATTGTGTGGTTGTGATACAACGGGGATCAGGGAAATGGCCCTTTTCCTGCTTTAGTGAGATTTCTGAGCTAGTACATATAATTAGCAATGGATGTGAGGGGGTGCAGCCCCCCATATGTAGGATTCAGGGAAGCTTTCCCCTGCAAAAAACACCAGTTTTTAATTTTTCCTCCAAGCTCCATCTTTTCAATGTCAAGTACTATAACATTTGACATTCAGGAGGTCAATGCTATGATCCTCGGCATTCTGGGGTCTGTGTAATGGCACAAAAAAATAAAAAAATAAAAAAACCTGGAAATGTGAACAACAAAAGCACAAAGTCCTGGAATCACAATAAGCCACAACAAGTTGTAATGAATGGAACAAGACAGCTTAAATCAAAGGTAAAGATATTAGTTTAATGCCTAAGTATCAGAGGGGTGTTTTCGTCCAAACACCCAGACTTCCTCAGAACTGAATGACATTGCTACAAATCAAACAACCATATATACCCACAACAGTTAATTGAATACAATTAAGTACAATCAATTAATTGATCCAGCTGTTTATAACTAATCACTTTAAAACTAATAACCCACATTCAGTGTTTAACAAATTAATTACTTTAAAACTTTTGGTTCCCTAATAACATGAAGCTAATATTTGACCCTAGGCATGGGGGAATTTGTTACTCTTCCTAATGGTAGTGGTGAGATAAATGTCTATATTATAGCATGCTTTCATCTGGTTATTTATTTTTTCAGTGCTAATTAACCCAGGCTTATCTCACCCTATTTAATTACCCCAAGCTTACCCCACAATAATTATTCTTCCATTGCTCCCTCTCTTCCTTCTGTTTGTCTTAACTAAATCCAATTCTCCTCCCAGAATATGCCAATCATACACAATATGAAAAAATATGTTTTTTTCAAATAGAAATCTCATGTATATTTCTTCTAATTTTTGACATTTTTGTCAATTGTATAACACCCTGTATAATTTTTTGTGAGATCTATGTTTACAACATCTATTCCTGCATCTTTTATAATGTTTTACTTTAATTATTACTGAAACGTTGTTTTTCTGTTATATCTTGTGTAATTCTACTGAAGCTTTTCTACCCAGGCCTCCAGTAAAAAGTGGTTCTTACTCAGTCAGACATTCCTGGTAAGCAAAGGCAAAATAAAATAAAATTAACTACTTAGCCTGATGGGTAGATGACAAGGCTAGGTTTATCAGAAGTCTGGAGTACGCATACGTTTGTACTTGACAGAATTTATTTTTGAAAAGGTCAGTAATCTTTAGTCAATTCAGTTGTTAAAGACTGCATGCTGGTTGTTTCTGAAATGTTTACTGTCAGACTGTATTCACAAAGGGCATGAGAATCTGTTTGCAGTTGTTTTTTGATTTCAAAGTGGTAGGGCTAAATCTATGCAGAAAAATCTTATCATTACCATTTTGTATTCTGAATGCTTTATTTGTTAAGTAGTCTAGCCATTTTAGGAAAAAAGGACAAAAATTAAGATTTTTTTCTTTAAAGTTATACATTTAAATGTGCATTGCAGGTCATTGAAGACACATCCAGTTTGGTTTCTTTGTTTTCATACTGGAGTAGTTTTTATTTGTAATTGTATATAATATTGCAAGTGTGTTATGATCAGCTCTGAATCTGCATGGGAATCTGGGAGCAGAGCATGTTTGTTTATATGTTGCATTATCAGACTGGGTGTGATCTTTTCAAATAGTTTCAGAATAGGGTACAAAATGAAAACTGTTCTGAAATATTTTCAGTCAGAGAGGGTTGGGATTTTGGATATAATATTAATTATGTCATGTTTAAATTTTGGTGAAATAATGCCAGTTGCTAGGGACAGGTCAAGGATGCTTGCGAGGAATCTGGCTATTACGGCTGACATATAGAGAAAACAGGGGTGAAGTGGCTTGAGTTTGTGGTTATACATCATTTCTACTTTCAGGGAGCTCCCTAACCTGCTTGGATGATATGTAAGAATGACATTAATTACATTTGGTGTAGTATACTTACAGGAAGTCAGGGTGTTTTATGGAGAGATAGGTGGTGATTTAAATACTTTGGTCGGTCTATATCAGTTTATTGAAAAGTCTGTTCAGCAAATGACTATTCGTCAAACCCACTTGAGTGTAACTTCATTTTAGCAAATGATTATTTCAGTGAATTTTATTCACAGGGAAAGGAAGTAGTTGGCCATCATTGGGAATTTGCCCTTTTCCCCACTGCAGTGCAATCTCAGAGTTGGTATATTTAGTTAGGGGGGGGGTGGGGGCATAGACCCCCACATTGGGTGGTATTGAGGTTGAAGCCCACCCCCCCACTTTGCTGAGTTTTAAAATGTGTAGTGTTTGTTACGGTCAGCAGATGGCCCACTAGTTTTTTTTTTCCCTATAAAAAAATTCACTGAAATGATCATTCACTAAATGACATTTTGGTCAAGTGGGTTTGATGAATAGTTATTCACTGAACAGTCTGTTCGACAAACTGATATTGACTCATTTTGGTGGAATTGTTAAGGTTTTCCTGTAAGAGGGGCTCCATAGTTTGGTGAATTTTTCTGTTATCTAAATTGTAAAAGTAAGTTATGTCTCTAATTATCTGACAACATATTTTGAATTATGATTTCATAATCTTCTGCTTAGTCTAGAGATATGTAGACGTTGTATCTTTAATTTGTAATTTTCAATGAAAGTTATGAAAATTTGGTGATCCAGAGAAAAAAATTGAAGCCAATGCTTTATCTATTTACAAGATGTGACCTTAACATTTGTTAACCCATAGACAACATTTACCTTTTGGTATAGGGAATATGTCTGCCTATGACAGCTTTAAGGATGAAATTATAGAAAGAGAGAGTTAAAGAGGTTTAAATAATTTCTTAGATCTGTTTCTTTAAAAACAGTCAACCATTCTATGATTTGAAGTTGTATTAGCAGCTCTATTAGTAGTATTGAATCTGGGAACATCAAACCATAACATGTTTATTTAGTTTGGGGTAACCACTGCTTTAAACAGTGGTTATTCGGTTTTAGTCACAAACTGAATTTAGGATGCATTTGATATTTGGGAATTTATGGAGAATATTTATTATTCAAAGGTTCAGTAGTAAATAATTATTTGTAATGTGGTTGGGCCTAGTTGGGTGTGTCTAGCTGAGAAAGTCCATTAACAAGTAAATAACATAGTACCTGTTTTTTTTTCTGAGGCAAAAAAAAAAAACAGTGTTATAGTCACAAATTATTTTGATAATCCATTGTTATAGAATTTGTTCCATTGTGGTAACTAGAAAACCCTGGCTACTAAAGGTGACATGTCTGCCACCGTTATATAGTGTTTGAAACTGTGCTATTTAGCCATTTTGAATTGCAGCTTGCTTAAGCTCTGTCTGTAAGTGTGACTTTGTGTTTTTGATTATCCTAGATGTGAAGTATAAATTGTGCAGACATAAGCTTTGCTTGAATTATATCTCTAGGATTCCTAAGATGCTAGAGATGGTTTGCCGCACCTAGGCTTCTACGAAGTCCCATTTATTGTTTAGAGACTTGGCACTTAGATGAAATGATTTTAAACCTTTGTTAGAGCAATTCTGTGTTGCATGGCTTTGTGTGGTAGTTATACTGTTAGCCGCAGTATAATTACTGTATTAATTGTTAACTCATTTGGTTAACATTTGTTCTAATGGGTTGGGTTTATGTCATCTGCTATGATTAAATTAATGCATGTTAGGTACATGAGGCTAATTTAATGCATGCTAGATACAGAAGTTTATATATATATATATATATATATATATATATATATATATATATATATATATATATATATATATATACTTGAATAGCATTGATATTAGTTTTGATATAGAGAGTGCCTTACTAATTGTAAATTAATGATATGTGGGGGTGGGTAGGAATGGGGGTAGGGGAATAGGTAAGCCAAATAAAGCAAAGATGAATAATGTATAGGGAATTTTCTCAGCTAAGAATTTCCAGAATTAGTCAGCTAATTGCTTTACATTGGAATGCTAAGCCTGAATCCAGTCTCCTTTTACTGTAAAACTGTTTCTCCAGCTATAGAAGCTGAGGGGAATTGTGATGAAAATCAAAGAGTACTTTATATTACTGCTGCAAAGAAAGCTGTAGTTCAGACTGAAAGGAAGGGAGGTGAGTATTTAAACTATGACACAATTCTTTAACTTTAAGGATGAGGAGATAGATATTTAAACTATAAGATGCGTAACCTTGAGAGACCAGTTAGCATAATATTTAATGTCTTCACCTCCCATGTACAAAGTATAAGGTTCAGTCCTGATCTGTGGGCAATGCTTGTTCGAGTTTGCATGTTCTCTCTGTTTCGCTGGTCACTTCAAAATCATGCTGAGTGTTTCCATCTCAACCTCACCAAAAAAGGAATGGAGCTGTGGGCAGTACCACAGAGTCTGCATGGTGCCCTACAGTGAGAAGAGTTGTATAAGTCAACCACTTTGAGCATCTACTGTGATGTGCAGTATCCTTGATGTAGGTGATTTGGCTATGTTGAGTAATATCACCCAATGGGCATGGGTATTTACAGGTGATAAGTGGGTTGGGGATCCGACCTACACCAGGGACCCATGCTAACAATGAGAGGAGTGTATGTGCCTCTAATGGTCAGTGTGTGCCCATCATAAAGCCCAGCAGCCTTGAGCTCAATAAGCTACTGACTGTCTGGTGTCCAGATGCCCAGCCTGGGTTGCCTGGGATAGCTCTGTTGAGTGAAAGCTGGATGTAAAACCAATCAGCCTGCTAAACATGAACTAAGAATTGTTACACTCAATGTAGGTTCACTGACAGGATGCAGCTTGGAAGTGGATGACATGATGGTAAGGAGGAGGCTGGACATTCTATGTATCCAGGAGAAAAGATGAAAGAGCAGTGCAAGAAAGGTTTGGAATCCAGAGTCTACTACTCATGAAGAGTGACTTGAATGCACATATTAGGACAAATAGAACATCATATGAAGACTGCCTTGGTCCACATGGCTGGAGCAACAGGAATAAAGAAGGAGAAGCCATTTAGGACTGCACTCTGGCAAATGGCTTGATAGTAGCCAACATATGGTTCAGAAAGAGAGACAGTGACAAGATCACATACTAGAGTGGCCATCTCAGTAGCCTTCCTCCTACTAAGGAAAGGGCACTGGGGTAGAATCAGTGATTCTCATACCCAATAAAACAGTCAGCCCACATCATTAACCACTGGACGCCACAATCAGCTGCAAGCAGAGGTCAGAGAAGGCACTAAGGTCAACAGAGACCAAGTGAATACCTGGAAGTTTACTGGCAAGAAAACAAAACAGTTCAAGGAATTACTCAGGCTCTATTACCTCAGGAAGAAGAGGAAATAGGTGGACTTGAAAAAGAATGGCAGCACCTCAAAATATGTGTGAGGACTACAGAACAGATATGTGACTGAGTCAGGTATGGAGATAAGGTACATAACGAAAGCTGGTGGTGAAATGCAGAAGTCCATGAAGTTATCAAAAGAAAGTGGGTCTACTTCACATTGTCATAAGCTGACAATATCGAGTCTGATATTGTCAGGACGACAATATCGAAAGTGAAGAACATCGTGCAAGTAAACGGAAATCTCCGTAAGGGGAGATTTCCATTTACCTCAATGTAGTGCGGTCTCGGAGTTGGTATATTTAAGTAGGGGGGTGGGGGGGCACAGCCCCCTATGTGAGGGGTGCAGGGGGGCTTGCCCCCCTGCCTACACCATTAAGTTTTTTTTTTTCTTTTTTTTCTTTTACGTTATTCGATGTTTTACTTAATCGATCAATAAAGTTCGACCTTTATTGATTTGATTAAGTAAACGTTCGATAACGTGATATAGATGCAAAGAAAGAAGGAGAAGAGGAAAAAGTAGGAGATAGAAAAGACAGACCAGGCTAGGAAGGAATACTGGTTGGTTAACAAAGATGCTAAGAAAGGAATTGCAATAGCACAGAACAAGGTATAAGAGATACTCTACCAAATTCTAGAAATAAGTTGGTAGATGGCACAAAGAAACTATATCAGGGTGCAAGTAAAGACAGAAAGATAAAGATATTCAGGCATGCTTCATAAGGGATGCCAGCAACAACCTGCTCACCAGCCCATAGGACATCAAAGGCAAATGGAAGGAGTACATCCTGTAGCTTCTGAATGAAGAGAACCATACAGAAGTTGTACTGCCCCAGATACAGCCTGCGATAAGAGAAAAGGAGGAGCCCTCAGTAGGAGAAGTAAGAACAGCACTAAAGAAAACTAAGTCAGGGAAAACAGCTGGCTCAGTTGAGTTCACAGCAGATATGAATGTATCTCTGAAAATAAAGTCCTCTGAGGGTAAGGTACCTGTTGTAGCCAAATCAACAAATCCAACAGAAAAAAGAAGAAACTGCAGGTACTCCACAACAATCGAAGCCAACCAGTTGCTAGTGTACTAAAACAGCTTTATTGTAAAAGTAAGCGCTTTCACATCTGCTCAGGATGCTTCATCAGACTTTAACAAACATCTAGCTTTCAAATATTTAAATACACACCCTACAATTCATTGGGCCAATGAAATCAAACAAACAGTTATCACCAAATTGCATCCAATGCTATATATTAAAGACATATATTCATAAGGCAAAAACATATATATATATAAATGCACAGTAAAAAGGACATCAATTACATATAAAACTACTGTCAAAAAGTTGATTAAATAATCTTTACCAAAAGGTTAAAAACTTTAAAACATTTATATGTACATTGCCAGATAAAACATACTACTATTCTATAAAAACTATTGATCATTACTAATGCTTTAAAGGGCGGTCTATAAGAAATGGTTTTAAACTAACCCTATCATTCAGGCCATGTCCTGAATCCACTTGTAATTTAATTATCCATTTCCCTTCTTCTCTCTCTGTAAAACCAACAGTATTACCTAATCTCATGGTGGTTTATATGAGTTCTAAAGCCATGAACTCAAAACTATGTGTAGAGCCATGCGTCAAAATATGTCTTACTAGAGCATTATTC
This sequence comes from Protopterus annectens, assembly GCF_019279795.1. Taxonomy (NCBI): domain Eukaryota; kingdom Metazoa; phylum Chordata; order Ceratodontiformes; family Protopteridae; genus Protopterus; species Protopterus annectens. The sequence goes on along the minus strand of NC_056726.1, from coordinate 62,405,666 downwards.
TTGTTTTCTCTATTAATAGCATACAAATGCTCCCTGATCCTTTCTCTGAGAGTCCTATTCGTTTTGCCCACATAGAACGCACTCCATCTTTTTACATATGGCTAAATAAACTAAATTTCTAGTCTTGTAATCTGCATAGTGACTAAATCTATAACACTTAAATGTGTCTGGATGTATAAAATTGTCTCTGCTGGTAATAAAAGTACACTGATTACAGTTACAACAAGGATAGGTGCCCTTTCTTATTGACAGTGGCCTATCAAATGTATGTCTCTCGTAACAAAGCATCTTTTTCAAAGATTTTGTGTTTTTATAACTAAAACTAGGTCTTGGACCTACTAAGGCCTTTATTTTCTCATCTAACTGTAAAATGTCCTAATTCTTCTTAATAACTCCTGTTATACTTCTATTCTTATTACTGTAGGTAATGACCATTCTGTTGTTCATTTTCTAGGGGATCCCTTCTGTGCAGCTGGTTCTCTCAAAGTACCCCTAATGTATGGTAACACTTTTACGTTCTACTTTCTTCAAAGCTGTTAGATCTTTATCATGATAACCTCTAGTCATAAAATCCTGCTGTAAGTTCATTATTGTTAACTGAAAATCTAAATCATTGCTCACTAACCGTGAACAGCGTGTAGCCTGATTCACAATAATGTTCTTGTGAACATGTGGTGGATGCATATTATCACGATGTAAATAGGCATTCCTTCTACATGGTTTCCTATAAATATTAGTAGTCAAACTTCCATTTCTTTTTGCAAGAGTGACATCTAAAAAGTTTATCTGAAATTGTGAACTTTCACCTGTTAATTGCAAAAATGTAGTAGTACTGTTAATGTAAACTATAAAATCTTCTAGTGCGGCTAGATCGCCATTCCAAACTAGAAAAAGGTCATCTGCAAACCACTTGTAGAACTTAATAAACCCAGAGTAAAATTCATGCATCAGAATATACATAGACTCCCAATAGGCTAATACCAGATTAGCATATGAATTGGCACATGGCGTGCCCATGGCCACTCCTAGTGTCTGTAAATAATAGTCATTATCGTAGAGAAATACATTGTTCTCTAAAACAATCTCCATCAGCATAGTGATTCTTATCACTTTATTAGTAGTCATTCCCTTGCTTAGCAAAAATAATCGCAAGAACTCAATTCCTATATCATTGGGTATGCTGGTAAATAAAGACTGGACATCTAAAGTTACCATGATGTCTGTATCTAAAAACACCATGTTGTCCAGTGTAACATTCGATAAGGACTCTAGGAACTGCTTAGTATCCTTCAGAATAGAAGGTGTAGAGTTAACAATGGGTTTGAGCTGCTTCTCAACATAAATCGATATGCTCTCAGTAAGCCACCCCTTTCCCGATACAATGGGCCTAAGGATTACCAAAGTTTTGTGCACTTTAGGAAGGCCTCTAATCACTGGTATTAGTGGTTTTCCACCATCCATGTCTTAAGCTCACATAAACAATCCAGAACCTTTGATACTGATCGACCATCAGCCTCATCCAAGGGTAAATAAAGTTGACAATCATCAGCATACAGATGAAAGTCTAGGACGTTTGCTCAAATGAGCAAATGTCCAAAACCCAAACGGCCGGGCATACTTACGTGAAAGTCCTTTTTACCGAAGAAGCACTTTCGCATAAGTATGCCTGTTGCTGAGGCTGTACTACAGTGCGGATAAGGGAAAATTCCCTTTTCCCCACTGTAGTGCAGTCTCGAAGGGAGAATATTAAAGTAGGGCGGTGTAGGGGGCACATGGCACACTGGTTTTTTTTTTGTAACACCCTTTAACGAAAGCGCTTTTTCAATAAAAGTGCTTTCATTAAAGTGTGTTTGATGGTTATGGATTTGGATGTTTGCTCATTCAAGCAAACGTCCTAGATATATATATATATATATATATATATATATATATATATATATATATATATATATATATATATAGTAGCACTGTGTCATGGTTCAAACCATGAAGAAAATTATAGGTGACAAAAAATGCATAAATGTGTACATAATGTATAAAACAGTGTTGCAAAGAGTTCATTGCAAATAAATAATATCTATAGCAGTGTTATATATATTATATTATGATGTGTGATGTTACTTGAAATGAGTTATGATCTGTTAACTTGTGCTAATTTCTTTTACAATAGAAAGATACCTCACTGTTATTACTGAGAATAGTTTTTTAATGAAATAGTGAATGCAATATAAAAAGAGGACTGAAAAGCTAAAGAGTGTTTGACATTTGTGAAAGGGGACTTGATGTCCAGAGCAGCAGTTCTAGGAAAGAAAATCAGTCCCCTCATCTGTCCCTATTTTAGATGAGCATTCCTCTGTTCAGCCCTGATTTTTGGAAGTAAGTCCTCATTTTCAGTCTTGGTTTACACCTTCACATCATTTTCTGCATCCCCCTCATCACATGTGATATTTAAGCTATTTAGTACAGAGAAAACCACACAACATGACCAATACACTAGTGGCAACAATAATTTAAAGAAAAAGGACAGACGTCTTACAACTTCCTTTTTCTAAAGCAAAAATAAATTACATTATGTAGTAGAATTTTGCAATATAGGTCATTAATGTCTACAGATTTTAAACAGTCTCTTTAGTAATATGCTTTTATGTTTCCATAATTTTTGAAGCTCGCTGTTTTTAAACATGTAATTCTGAGTAGTATCTCGCATTCTTACTAGAAGTGGGAAGAGTTAAGTGCTATATGGAATTCAAATTTTATGCTCATTACATGTCCAGGTTTTTAGCTGGCTGTTCCTTTTTTTCCAACGGTCTTTGTTCCTGTTTCCAGTGTCTGTAGGTTAAGAGTTATGGAATCAACTACAGAGAAGGAAGACCTGGAGAAAGTGAAAATTGTTGCTGTCAGAAGAATCCGGAGTCCTAATAACAGTGACAGATTTTCAAGAGTGTAAGACTGAGTTAACAGTTGATCCTGGAGGGGAGTGGCCAAGATGAGCACTGAGTAGCAGCAGTTCTTAGCTCTGTCACTTCAATTTTTTTATGACAGGATTTTTTTATTATAACCGTCCTAGGAAGTGATATTTTTTTCCTGTTAGGTTCATAGGTTCATAGGTTCATACTAGGCTATCTGCCCTAGGGCATTTATAAGCCTAGCCAGAGTGTGTGTGGCTTTCACCACCCCTTAGGATGAGAATACTATACCCATTAATTTGCTGTGCCTCTGTCCAGCAGTGATACAGAGATGATTCCCAGGGTAAACCTACGATCTCCCATCCACTCGTCAAAATTTCTCTTGAACAGAGTCAGTGAGGGGCTCTGCCTCACATGGACTGGGATTCTGTTCCATAGTGTAGGGAGTCTCTGGGTGATGAATCTGTCCCTCCAGCATGTCCTATTTATATCCGTGTTGAGGTTTAAGTCTCTTGCTCTCGTGGCTCTGGTGGATTTGGATTTTTTGAGGTGGAGCATGTCCATTAATTCCGGGTTGGACATGGCCTTGTATGTCAGGCACAGATCACCTCTGAGCAGACGGTATGTGACTGAATAGAGCTGGAGTTTCTTCAGTCGGGCATCGTATGACATATGTTTGAGCCCCTTTATCCTTTTGGTGAGGAACTTTTGGGGTCTTTCCAACTGCTGCAGGTGTCGGGTAAGGTACATTCCGAATGGGGCGTTGTACTCAATCATTGGTCTGATAAGTGAAGAGTACAGGGTACAATGACCTCTCCTGATCTGGATGTGAATCCCTTCGTGATCAGGTGGGCAATGTAGAAGGTCTTCCTAACCACTTTGGCAATGTGAGTGTCAAAAGAGAGGTTACTGTCAACTTGGGTCCCCCGGTCCCTGATAACTTCTTCCGTGTTTAATGGATTACCACCTATGTGGTAATTAGGGGTTACCTTGTTTTTCCCAAAGGGTATGACTATACATTTTTGGCATTTAGCTTAAGGCCATGGCTCTGGCACCAGTTATCCATTTCTATGAGACCTTTCTGTAGGATGTCTGTGTCTGATGGAGTGTCAATTATGGTGCCCAGTTTGCAGTCATCTGCAAATTTTGTCAACCACAATCCGCCTATTTTTGCCTGCACTTCAGAAAAATAAATGCCGAACAAGAGGGGGCCCAGGACTGAGCCCTGTGGGACACCGCTCGTGACCGGCTTAGAGTCTGACATGGCACCAGCAACTCTAACCCTGTGTGTTCTGTCCTTGAGCCAGTTTGCAACCCATCTTGTGACATATGGGTTTACATCTAAGCTGGTGAGCTTTTCTATGATGCCCGAGTGGGGTATTGTGTCGAACGCTTTTGCTAGGTCAAGGTAGGCTGTGTGAACTGCCTTACCCTCATCAATGGCCTTAGTGACTGTTTCGAAAAAGTCGACCAAGTTCAAGAGGCAGGATCTGCCCTTGACAAAGCCAAATTGGGTAGGATCCAGTGTCTGTAGGTCCCCAATGTCTTTATTTATGAGTTCCATTATGATCCTCTCCATAGCTTTGCAGACAAGGCTCGTCAAGCTTATGGGGCGGTAATTTCCAGGGTCCGTAGAAGCACCGCCTTTGTGGAGTGGGACCACAGTTGCCGTACGCCATTCTTTGGGTATGTATCCTGTAGTAAGGCTAAGATTAAACAGCAGCCTTATGTGTGGGTTTAGTTCCTCATTGAGTTCGTGTAGCACACATCCGGGGACACCGTCCGGTCCCATTGATGCTGTGTTTTTTGCTTTAGAGAGAGCAGCTCTCACCTGGGCATCTGAGATGTTTGGGAGGCTAGACTCTATTGGGATAGATATTTCTCCTTTTGGGGGGGATTTCTCCTTTTGGGGGGGATCAAGAACTTTTTGCAGCCAAGATATTTAGATTCTCTTAAATATATACTAGGACAGTATATAAAACTTTTTTTTTTAATTTTTAATGTTTTCCTGTCAAAAATTCATTAGATAACTTTCTCTCATCACTGGACTTCAAAATGAGCTTCACTAAAGCTTAGAACCAAGAAACATCTCTCTAAAAAAGCTACAATCTCTGCTGTCCAACATCTAGGATCTGTCTATGAAACTTAATAAAATGGACTTAAATTAGACAATTTTTAAAGAAAAATGCTCTCAACAAATGGAAACGTTACATGAAGACCTTCAGCAACAGAAAAAAAAACAAAATCTCTGGGATTGAACTTGCTCTCAATGACATGGACAGCAGACTACAAGAAGGAGAAAATAATATAGAATTCTTACTAAAACAAAATACATTACTTCAATCAAAAGTGGATGACCTAGAAAACAGGTCTGGTAGAAATAATATCAGAATATTGGGTTTGCCAGACAGCATAAAAGGTAATAACTTGGAAAAATTCCTAGCATCTTGGCTGCAAAAAGTTCTTGATCTCCCTGAAGCTTTATCTTATGGCATCAAAAGAGCCACATATCACTAGTATCATCTAAGAGCAGTGAGTACAATTCAACAAAATCTGTGATTGTGAGATTTCTTTCTTCCCGAGACAAAGAAATGGTTCTCAAAACAGCCTAGGTAAAGGATCCCATTAAAATGAAAGACACCACCATTTGTTGTGATAATGATTACTCATCATTGGTCATATCTAAAAGAAAGTTATTTTTGCCTTTAAATAAAGAACTTAAAAAATGTCAAATAAAAACCCACTTGTTATTCCCGGCCAGATTGAAAATGTTCCTGCAGGATGGACCCAAATATTTGACGACTTGGATGCTGCTCTCTCATTTATCAGATCTAAAAAAATACTTGACGGAATTGAAGAAATGGAATGGGCTAATGCTAGTTTGAAAAGAATAGCAGACAAATAGTTCCTGGAAATACTCAGATCAAAAGAAGAAAATAAAAAGATGAATGTCTACTTGTTCCCTTGTTGTGCTCAGTTCAACACATAGAACATTTTCTGAAACATCAGATGATTTCCTTTTTTTCTCTCTACTTGCTTATAAGAAGTTGAATTTATGGTCTATAAAAAGCAACAAAAAATTCAGGTGAATTTGTTTTAAGATAATGCTGCCATATAATTAAATCTACACTGCATTTACTATGCTACCATATAATCAGCTATGCTTTGCACTTGAGGAACTGGCTTATTTTATTATATAAAATGAGATTAATATGATGTTTTTCAAACATTTATTTGTTTTATGTTCTTTTCTTGATCTGCTTCCACTGCAGGATCATTGGTCTAGTTTGTTACAATGGGCTTGTCATGGGTGGTCCGCTGTATTTGTGGCCAGTTAGTTTTTATTCTTGAAAGTGCAGTTTTGTTCCACTCCATGTTTCCCAAGCTTTATTTCTGACAAGCTGATATGTTTAAAGGTGTTTGTTTACTATTTGTATGTTTTTCAGACTAATACAGCATCTGCATTATTAAATATATTTGTTGAACAGTGACTGGATCACAAATGTGGCGGTTGGAGAAACTTGGTGTGCATTATTTTTTTTAGGAACAAACATTTTAGCCTGGTTCAACTTTCTCCGAGCTTAACTTTAAGCCCAAGACTTATTAGTGCAACATTTTATCATTATTAAGTACAAAACAAGTGTCGGGAAGGCGTAGTGGCAGAAATCAGTCTCTCGCATAAGCTACACAGATATATATTCAAGATATGTGACTCTGTTTTCAATAAGCCTTTCGGCACAACAGAAGCAATAGTCCATAAGCAGTAGTCAGTCTCTCACATAGGTTACACAAACCTATGTTTAAGATGTGTTACTCTCTTTCCAAAAGCCGTTCGGCACGACAAAAACAATAAGATTGATGTCACTTCCTGCCTTCACGTTAGTTAGTATTATTTCATACAAATCAATTCATTAATAATAACAACATAATCACTCTATCCAGAAAGGAAGTGACATCAATCTTAATTGTAATAGAAATGCATATAAAGGTATTTAATTTTGTTCACGTTTTAATGGCCTGAGGAAGCCTTTGGGTGAAAGCGCTAGCCTGTTTTACATTTAATAAAGCTCTTTGAAATAGAGCAGGAGTCATTCTTGAATATCCCATGTGAAGTGAAAACTGTTTGTGGATTATTGTTTTTAACACATCTTAAACATAGGTTTGTGTAACCTATGTGAGAGACTGACTACTGCTTGTGGACTATTGCTTCTGTCGTGCCGACAGGCTTATTGAAAACAGAGTCACATATCTTGAATATATATCTGTGTAGCTTATGCGAGAGACTGATTTCTGCCACTACGCCTTCCCGACACTCGTTTTGTACTTTATCGTTCAGATTATTACAGGGAGAGGCACTCACGAAGTGGTGACTTTGTTTTTGGTATTTTTTATATTTTATCATTATTACTTACATTTTCTTGATGAATCTGTTGTGACTTACTGTTTTTTTTCTACGTTGGGCATGGGAAACCTTCTCTCGAGCCTTCAGGATGCTGGGCGACATGTACAAGCATCATCATTAAGCAATCTGGCTTCAGTGAACTTTGAACCAAGCCATGACATCACTATAGCAGAAATAGAATGATTCAACACTACATAAAGTGCTGAATGGATTTGAAGGGATAAAACAGATTTAAAGCACTCAGTAAATATCTCTTTTTTCTAATATTGAAATTGAGCTAATTATATCATTAGGATATGATGCCTACAATTTAAGTAAAAAGAATATAAACAAATAAAAAAGGGGGGATGTGATAGGCATTGTAAAGCATAATTATTTGAAAAGGTCACATGGAGTATAGTCAGGTTAGTTTAATTAGAAAGAGGACATACACTTATAATTTTGATTTCTCCAAACTTATATTAAGTGTTTTGGGCAAAGAATTATTTTTTTTTTTGCTGTCTAACCTTATAATTTTTGAACATACACTCAATTTTTAGAAAATCTTACCCTAACAGAATTGTATTGACATGTTACAATTATACTTTACACTTTGAATTCTTTGCCAATGATAGTGCCTGGGATTCATGAAGCTCGGCGCAAGGACGGTTTTAACCTTGCCCCGAGCGTCCTCCTTACAGATGGTGCAGCAGCACCATATGAATATTTATGAGGGCACGCTGCCACACCCTCGATGTGCACAGGAAATGTGTGCAACTGCAGGGGGCATGTTTAAGTGCTCTACGGAGGCTTAAACATGCCTCCACAGTTGCACAACCTACAGTGCTTACTATTAGAGCCCGCCTCTAATAGTAAGCAATTAATTCAGTGTCCGTGGATACTGCAATTATGCTAAGCATACAAGAGTGTCCACGATCACTGAAATAAAATCAAAGTAGTAAACACACAAGCACATAGTGGAATGTTGAGCCCCATCCCTAGAACTATCACCATTAGATTCCCCGTGTCCCTATTTTACATTTGTATTGCTTCATTATTGAAAGTGTAAGTGAAGCACAGCGTGTTTCCATATCATTGGCCTCTACTTAGTGTAACTTACACATCAAAATCATCCAAACAGAAAATAACATGTGGGATCAACATTAACGTCAATAGTGTAGTGGCTAGAACATCTGCCTAACAAACAGGCATGTACTGTTCAAGTCCCACTATAACATATATCATTTTCCATGTGGAATGTGTATATGAACATATTTATAAATCCTTTTGCTGTATAACTTACATAATAACATGTAAATGTGAACTGCAGTACTGCATGAAATGTTTAACTAATGTCATTCAATCAAAATGGTAGTGTCATAATGAATAAGGCACCAGTAAGCAGGTGTAAGCATAAATAAGCAGTAGTAAATATATATAAGTACCAGTAAGCAAGTCTAAGTGCATTTGCGCAGGTGTAAGCAGTGCCCGCACACATTAAGCATAGTAGAAGCTAACCGAATTTAACAAACTGTAATTGGAAGATAGCACAGCCTACCATCGCACAAACATGCAGACACCTGCTCACAACTGTTTAAAGGTGCTTTAATCACTCTGTATCCAATGGCCCTTGTTCTGGCAGCAACAAAATAAATGGCCTCTGCAAAGGCAAACCCAGGACCCTGCACACCACAGCCAATGTGATTTACCACTAAGCCATAGCAGAAATATATAAATCTGATGTTATCACAAACATATCATCCAGCATAGTCATGCAACAGCATAGGAAATGTATATAATTATGTAGATGCATGTGCATGTGTATGTACAGATATATAATATATATATATATATTAAGAATGAACATCAGAACATTGTGACAATAAAGCATACAAAAAGAATGAGAAGGGAATCAACAGCAACCAAAGTATTATTTAGTGCTGTCAGCGTATGTCATATCAAGCTGGGCAGGGGTGAGCAAATCACTGTTACTCACACAACAGGCAGGACACTACCAGTGGGAGCAACATTGTCGATCTGCTAAGTCTTCTTTAAAACAATCACAGGGTAGTCCCCAGTAGGACTACCCAAAAATTGCAAGGCGATGTGGACTTCTGACCATTAGACAAGCAAGGGCAGGTATGTTCAAGGACCAAATGGTGAGAGAGCCTGATGATACATGGGTTGGGACAACATACATGTAGGGTCCCTAATGCTGGGGAGATGGCAATGTGTGGAGATTTGTCATGGCTGTGATAGCAACTGGAGAATGGTTTGCGTGTATGTCAAACTTGTGAGGGTTGGAGGAACCATGGGTATGAAATTATGGATCCAGGTGTGTCAGGGCTGGATGGCCTGGTTCTAATTGGACCACCTCATGGAGGTCAGCAAGTTCGTTATAAGTATATATGCATACACACATGCATACATGTATATGTAGAAGTACATTCCCTGTTACACATGCATTCCTTTTGCAGACATAAATAACATGAAAATGCCCCTACAAACCTCGACAGTAGATAGAATAATAGGTTGCGCATAAGAGGGAAGGGACGAATCTGCAAAAATGCAGAAGTGTGTACTTTGTCTGAAGTCAGTGCTGTTATCAAAAAATAAATTGTGAGGACTTTCTCACTATGAAATAGTGGAATCATTCCTGTGATCTGCCTGCTACAGCAACGCCAATCACTAAACTGGTCCTATTTGTAATATAAAGTTGCCAAACTCATACATTACTAGCTCTCATGTCTAACGTGTGCGTTACCACATAGTCATAATTATTAATTTGTTGTAGTGTCTTGTTAACAGGAGTAATGATGTAATGAAGTATAGAGTCTAATCTTGACATAAAGATGTGGGTCCCAGGTGGGACAACCCAAAAATTGTAAATAGTGTCCTTTTGGTCACTCATTTCACTACTGTTTGTGGACTAAAAGTTTGGGATGTCTGAGGATATATGGAGTGAGTCAACCCATTGGGATGGGTCTATATGAGTAGGGAGTGGCCAATGTGCAGTGGTGTGGATACACCATGTATCCAACCAGAGAATGGATGACTGCTGTGTCAGTGAAGTGTTGGGGTGGGTGTTTGGGGAACTAGGATCCATGGGTATATATGCAAATGAAGCAGCACACCAATAGTGTAGTGGTTTAAGCATAAATAAGCAGTAAGCATATCTAAGCACCAGCAAGCGTGTTTAAGTTCGTTTGCATGGGGGCATGCATTGCCTACACAGACTAAGCAAAGTAGACGCTAACTGAGTGTAAGAAACTGTAACCAGAGGTTACAGACATATATATATATATATATATATATATATATATATATATATATATATATATATATATATATAGTTGCAGAGATATACAGCTATGATAGGAAACAGCACACAAGTATGACATATGTTCACAGGCTATGCCAATGGAAGTGAGGGGCCCAAGCAAGAAACATGTAACACTTAGCAAGACCTCCCCCTCCCCTAGCCGGACAGAGGAAACATACACACAAACCCAAAAACAATGTAAATAGTCCACTGCTCCCCAGACCACAGGCAGGATAGAATGGGGGGGGGTACAGAGTGCACCCGTGAAATCTAATCTTGGAACACAGACAGGACCGTCCCTTGCAGGACGCCCAAAAAATTGACATATAACCAAAGGAAGGTGATACAATGACCATTCTGGCTGGGGTGGGTACATACCCGGAATACAATGGTGGGAAAGCCTGATGACCCATGGGTCGAGACAACGTATGACATGGGTCCCATGAAGTGGATTGTGGGCAGTGTGTAGTGGTGTCTTCAGACCCGACCTGCACCCAGGGGAAGTATGGGTGCTGTAGAGGAGGTGCAGGTGGGGGAACTATGGATAGCTAGTTATGGGTCTAGGTGTGCAGGTGTTGGCCGATGTGGGTCTATATGGACAACCCCAGGGATGTCAGCAAAAGTGTTCATTGGGCAGAGGTGTCGTCCAATGTGCAGCCACACCCACTGTGAGTCCCACTGCAGCAAAGTCTAATCTACATGGCAAAGAACGGAATAACCAGATGGAGATGTAAATATGTAGGGGAATGTATGTGCATATCTACCCATAGCTAAATGAAGATATACCTTCCCTCTCCGTAGTACAAATGTATACATACTGAGACAGAATACATATACATACCCACATATAGATATATACATATGCAGACACTCATACACCCATATGTTGTTATATATACATAGACAACAATATATAAATATATACATGTATGCATACATATACAGATATATCTGTATATAGTAATGTATATATATATATATATATATATATATATATATATATATGTGTGTGTGTGTGTGTGTGTGTGTGTGTGTGTGTGTGTGTAAATATACACATGTAAATAGCTAGGATATGATACAGCAGTTACGAATTACATATGTTCGCAGGCCATGCAAATGGGAGTGAGGGGTCCAATCAACAAACGTGTAACACTAGCATCAACCACTATCACCTAGACAGGTAAAACATACAAACACACAATACAAGTAAACACACCACTGCTTCCCAGACCACAGGCAGGATACTACCAGTGGGAGAGACCTTCCAGGTCTAATCCTGAAACAAAGCCATCAATGTCTCTTGTGGGACACCCCAAAAATTAATGATCATCGGAGTCAGTCCCTGTAATGATTCATCCAACTAGGCTGTATACGTACACAGATCAGTAGGTTGTGCAAGCCTGATGACCCATGGGTTGACATAACGTACGACATGGGTCCTGACACATGGAGAGTGGGCAGTGTGTAGTGGTGTGGTTAGACCCCACCTGAACCTACAGTAAGGATGAGTGCTGTAGAGGAGGGGCAGGTGGGGGAACTATGGGTATGCAATTATGGGCCTAGGCATGCAGATGTTGGCTGGTGCAGTTGTATTAAGACCGCCTCGGGGATGTAAGTAATATTTCAAAATGGGCAGAGCTTATGCCCATATCTCTCAACCCCTAAGAGCAAAACCACTGGACAGAACATAAACCGTTGGGGGAACAAATAGGGACAGAAAGCACATATTCCACTTACAACCTTAGAAAGCTGATAGAATAATAGGTTATGCATTAGCATGACTCAGCTGAAGGATGTGGGATCCTAAACCCAATTACTTGTCTGTATTTAATGGTGTCAGTTCCCAGGTATTTGCCAGATGGTGCAGATTGTAAGAGAAACACACCAATAGTATGAAGCAAACTCTGGACAGGCCACGGATTCTGTACAGTCGACCGGCATGCTTACACCTAATGGGCAGCCATTCCCAATATGGGTCCCACCACAGCACAGTCCAGTTTATATAGTTAAGTACGGTATAACCATATCTGTCATTGCATAACCCACTAAACAACACCTACGAACACATGGTCACAACACCCCACTGTATGCATGTAGGTCAATGTTATAGGCATCACAAGGTATTATTGTAGTCCTCACCTCCACCCAGGGGTGTGAGTGTCTGATGCAAACATCAAAATGCAGTGCATTTGCAGGTGCAGAAGCAAGAGGGTGTAAGCCTGTTTGGTCGCCAGTATGTGAGTACCACACTGGTGAAGCAATGTAGAGGCTAACTGAGTGTAAGAAACTATAACTGGAGGTTAGCATTGCTTAGCTCTGTGCAAACCCGCGCACACCTGCTCACAACTGCTTTAAAGTGCCTCAAGTCACTCTGTACCCAAAAGCTTGTGTTCTGGCCAGCAACATAATAAACAGCCTCTGCAAGGCTAGCACTCAGGATCCTATACATCACAGTCACAGTAGTTAACCACTATGCCATGATAGCAATACATATGAAGGAGGTATCAGCAAACTAATCCTCACCACAGGGAAATCAAATCAAACATGTGAACTGAATCTATGTACAGTGTAATGTTCTATAACCTGCCACAGATCATAAATATGTGAATTGGAGTATTGCAGTAAACATACAGTTGAGGTGTCACTGTAATAACGTTATGAGGTCCCCAGGACCCCACACAGTGTATGTACACATGAATCACGGATACCAGGCACATACATAACCTGTAATGAATAAGACATAGCTTAGCCTTTTCAAAACCAACCAATTGCAGAAAAGTGCAGGAATCCAGCCCTACTTAAACCAAAGAGGCGGGAATATGGCTCATAACTGGTTGTAGCATCCCCCTGCAGGCAGAATGGCTGGATTGGGAGAAGGCACTCACTTTAGAGCGCAGCACTGGGGTATCCAGGAGTCCAAATTCATGGTATGGCTCCTGCTAAAGCACCATGACAGGAGACTACTGCAGGGCCAGTACCAGGGCTCGCAGTACAAAATGGAGGCCTGGGACAGTCTCGCCCGTGACCTCACTAGTGCCACAGGTATCCCCCGGACTGGTGAGCAGGTCAGGCACCACCATGCAGACCTGAAGTGGTGGAGGGGGGATGTCCTAGAACAGTGGCTCCAGGAAGCAAGGCAGATGCAGAATGCCCCAGAACTGAGTAAGTACTCCTTCCACTACGTAGTTAATAATTGCCTAGCTTGCGTATACTATGGATAGGTATGGCTAAATATCACTGTACTTCTCTGACAGCTGCAGATGAGCATGATGCGAACCAGCAAGCCTATGATGCTAGGCTGCAAAGGATGCATTGCGAGGCAGGTTAGTAAATAGCCTGCATGTACTGTCATAACAAATAAATGTAAGAGCCTCAGAAAGTGTTGTACCAGTATACAGAATTGTGTAATATGCTGCAAATAAAGGTGTCACCCCTGCATTGTTTCTGTTTACTCTGCAGTCATATATTGTTGTACTGTTGCAATTATTAAATAGTACTGTTGTAGTAAGCAGTGTTACCCACACTGTGGTATGCAGATAAAATGTGTATGAAGTGCTGTATAACAATGCTGGAAGTGCAAACAGGTCAGTCATATTAGATTAAATACATTACAAAGCCTCACAACAATTGCCTGATAGCATAGTGTACAGTGATCTTAACTGTAATGCTTTTGTCACACCCAGCAGGGCTTTAGATCCCAGGAGCACCAGTAAGTTGTATGCATAATCATTCCACACAACTGCACATAGTTTATTAGAATGTTCAGAGAGAAAGCTTTATGCATATATACAGTTAGTGTGATGATCCAAGAAATGTAGGCAGCTGTTAATGACACATAACTGATAGTCAGACCTGTACATAGTCAGAGAATGTACATGCAAACATATCTGTCATCCCAGCATATCACCCAAAGTATATGACAGCAGTCTCAAAACATGTTGCATTAACACCTGCATCTTGGCAAGCCTGTACGTAAGACACAGATTTTGTACATACTAATCTACAAACATACCATTGTACAATATAACGCCATTGGGTAGTGTAATAATGCATGTAAGGGACAGACCACTGCAGTGACTATGAATGTTGTGGAAACTACAAGGATTTATTAGTTGTTAATTGAACTCTCTCTCTCTCTCACCCCTACCATATGTACAAAAATAACCAATTTACACAACTCATTTGGTATGTCTACACTTCTAACGTTTGTTGGGACATATGTCCTATTGGTTTATAAATATTTACACCTGTTTCTATGCATGTGCCATGTTAAAATACTCCCATATCGGTGTCCTGTTGCCATCAATGAAACCTGCATGCTGTTGCAATGGCCACTGTTTACCCATATATGCATGTGTTCTGCCTGCTCTGCAACTATTTTATATCTGGTGCCCTGGGTAATGGGAATACCTATGCATGCTGTTATAACTAATCGCAAATGCTGTTGACTATTACTTACCCATATATGCCTTAAACATGCTACAACATAGCTCATATGGGAAGGCCAGTCCCAGTTGACCCACCTGTTCCACCTCAGCTGGCCATGGCACCGGGCAACAGTACATCAAGGGCCCAGCCTGGAACCTCCTCGTCTGTTGGCCCTGCACCATCTTTGAGTTGAACCACCACAGGGGATGGGGCTCACCCTCCCCCAAGAGCAGGAGCAGACAGGAACTTGTCACCCGTGGTACGGTCCAGGCCATGGTGTGCAGGGAGCTCGACAGGGAGATTTGAGCCTGCTTATGCCAGCTTGAAGGCCAAGTGACACAACTAGAGGGTGAGCCTGCCCCTCCTAGACAACCCCCAGCACAGCCACCTTCTGGGCTGTGAAGGTGCAGTCGTGACTGCCCATGGGTGGGGACCGCAGTCCCACTGTATTCATTTGTGGGCTCATGGGCTTGTGACTTCCAAACACCCCTCCCCTTCCAAGGTATTTCCTCCCAACATGTGTTATATACCGCCCCTGTACGCATCTTGTTTGTCTTGTGTGTCATCCTACCCAACCTATCCTCCCTGATCATACCTACTCTCCATCCCCAACATTCCACTCACCTAAACATAAAAGAAAAAAAGGGCAATCTGTTCCCACAAAAAAAGCATGCCCCATACATAGCTGTCCATTTCACACACGTGTCCACTGGACACATGTAAATGTTTATAATTGGCATCACAACATACTATTGTTGTCCTAACCCCTCTCTCAGGGTTGTGAGTGTCCAAATGTACCACCAAATGTATTGCATATACACAGCCATTGCTGTAGAAGAAATGGACAGCTATGGACCTTCCCTACACCCTTCCTGCACATCCCTAGCTAACTTGCCTACTGTCTTTCCCTCTTTGTGCCCCTTTTTCACCACTTTCCTATCACCCCTTTTTCTTTACTTTTAAAGAAATTAGCACATTAGTGGGAGTAAGCACTTTTATGCAGCAGTGAGCGGGTTTCAGCCTGTTTGCACAGGGGTAAGCACTACCTACACAGGTTAAGCAATCAAGAAAGTAACTGAGTGTAAGGAACTGTAATGAAACGTAACCACTGCTTACCGTCACACAAACCCATGCACACCCACTCACAACTGCTTAAAAGAGCCTTAATTACTCCATATCCAATGGCCGTTGTTCTGCCCAGCAACAAAATAAACAGCCTGTGCAAGGCTCAAAACCAGGACCCTGCACACCACAGCCAATGTGATTTACCAATAGGCCATGGCAGATATACAGACATCGGATGTTATCACATATCATCCAGCACAGTCATTCAACAGTATAGGAAATGTATTTCATTATATAGATGTAGGTGTGTGTGTTTATGTCCAGATATATATATATATATATATATATATATATATATATATATATATATATATATATATATATATATATATATATATATATATATATATATATATATATATATACATAGATATATATATATATATATATATATAAATATATCAAGAACATACCATGTGAAAATAAAGCATTAAAAAAGAATGAAAAGGGAAACACCAGTAACTCCTGTATTATGTAGTGGTGTTGTCCTATGTAATATCAAGACTCCCTCAGACAGACATGTGTCATTAATACACACAAACATTTGTACATTGCCCAAATACATTACTTTGAGAATTTTATTTACATTAACAAAACAGTTCCTGTCCAATCATTATGTGAGAACAGTACTCTTTCAAGGTGCTGTGTGCAACATCATCATCATTAAAAAGTTAAATAGGGTAACCATAGAGGGAGAGGTAGTGTTGTGTGTCCAATGGGGTCATCTGCATCACGTGTACCTGGAACCTTTAGGAGTCATGTGCATACCAGGATTGTGTGCCTGAGAGAGGGGTGAAGACAACAGTAGTATGTTGTGATGCAAATTAAAAAGGTTACATCTGTCCAGTGGACACGTGTGTGAAATGGACAGCTTTGTATGGGGCAAAGGTTGTTCTGGGAACAGATTGGCCTTCTGTTTCCATTTTCATAAGGTGAGAATGGGATGTTGGGGAAGTAGAGTAGGTATGCTTGTGGAGGATAGGTTGGGTAAGATGACAGACAAGACAGCATACAGGGGTGGTATATGACACATGTGGGGGGATACACCTTGGATGGGGAGGGGTGTTTGGCAGTCACAAGCCCATGAGCCCCCAAATGGAAACAGTGGCACAGAGGTCCCCACCCATGGGCAGCCACCACTGCACCTTCACAGCCGCAAAGGTGACTGTGCTGGGGGCTGTCTAGGAGGGGCAGGCTCACCCTCTAAATGTGCCACTCTGCCCTTGAGCTGGCATAGCTGGCCTCAAAACCCCTTATTGAGCCCTCTATGCACCACGGCCTGGACTGTACGATGGTTGATAGGTTCCTGTCTGGACCTGCTCCCGGGGGGGGGGGGGGCAAGCCTCATCCTCAATGGTGGTTCCACTAGAAGGTGATGCAGAGCCAACAGAGATGGAGATCAAGGCTGAGCCCCAGACATGCAGGTACCCGGTGTCATGGCCTGCTGAAGTGGGACAGGTAGTTCCGCCGGGACCTCCAATCCCATACAGCCTATGGTGTTGCAGTTTTAACACAGATAAGGCTATAGCAATAACCCACGCCTGGGTGTGGGTAATGCTGGATTTACCCACGGTTGGCATGGTTTGGTCCTGAGGGTGAAGCCCGAGGGACCAAACAAAGCCAACCGTGGGTAAATACAGCATTACCCACACCTAGAAGTGGGTTATTGCTATTATACCATGACATTATTTAAGAAAAGAAACTATTACTTTTCTTAAATAATGGCATAGTATAATGCCTGTTTACTGCCCTTCCGCAGATGTCTGGCATCTGCGGTAGTTCTGATGTACCGCGCCTGCGCAGTACATCAGAGTTGTAAGCAACGGAGAAAGCAAGATCTCCGTTGCTTTTTTTTTACTGTTTTTGCTATGTTAAATGGGTTTAACATAGCGAGACAGTTTTAAAATAAGCAACGGAGATGTCCGTTGCTTATTTTAAAACTGTGTCGCTATGTTAAACCAATTTAACATAGCGAAACAGTAAAAATAGCAATGGAGATCTTGCTTTCTCCGTTGCTTTTTTTTAAAACTTGTCTCGCTATGTTAAATGGGTTTAGCATAGCGAGACAGCTTTAAAATAAGCAACGGAGATCTCCGTTGCTTATTTTAAAGCTGTCTCGCTATGTTAAACCCATTTAACATAGCGAGACAGTGTTTTAAAAGTAGAGTTATACTAATGGATAAAAGTCCGGGCAACCGGACCTTTTTCCATTAGTATAACTCGATTTACAATGTGCACGCTGGCCAATCAGTGTGCACGTTTTGGGGGGGGGGGGTCATGGTATAATTAGTAATAGTCAACAGCATTCAGGATTACTTATAACAGCATGCATAGATATTACCATCCACCCAACACAACAGATGTCATACATTTGCAGAGGGAGCACAACACATGCATATATACTGCATAACATCTGTCCAAAGCGTAGATGACTTGGGACTGCAGCTATGAACAGTGGCCCATTATTGGCATGTCACTGTGATAACCTCAGACAGTGACTGTCATATCACTGTTCCATGTGACGTATGTCCAATCAGGGATGCAATGGCAGTAACTCTCATCACTGTCACCGTATACTGACTGCAATCCTCACACTATGCTTCTGCAGTTCACAGATGTGTGTTCTGTGAGTAACACAAGAAACAAATTGTTCCACACATTGACCAGTCCACAGATGACCCTACAGATGGGGAGTTTCTTTTCAGTTATTAAAATATGCAGACTAGCCATTACCACACACAACCTGCTAAATTGGCAGTAGTCTGAATGAAGCACAGCTGCACTTACATGCTGTAGTCATATCTGGCATATCACCCTCCTGTCTTTAGGCTATTTTCCACTGTGTATGTTGTTTGAGGAATATCCAGATTTCATCCGTGATGCTATTTACCAAACACCAGATCAAGGTTCCACTCACAGCGACTGTCATTGGCAAACACCAACATGATACTCCTAGATATTGTACTGTGTTTCCATGTAATTGGCTATGGGAATGTCACCACAGCTTTTTCACATGCAATCAGCTAGAGGAGGACTGGAATAGGTGCAGAGGCCATCACCTGATCATGACCATCACTTACAAAACACAAGCTGCTGCTGAGCAGGTGTACATCTCCACACCCACCAGAGAATGTGTGGGAGGGACAGACAGAGGCAAAGTACATCAGAAAAGGGCTGGGAGACTAAAACCTAAGCATCTTCTGTCACACACCTACCAGTACAGGGGTTCAAACCCCTGACTGACCAGCCATTACTATTACAAGTGCATGCAGTTAATCCATGTGCCCCATAGCTGACATGTTGGTGTGCTGTAAGAACATATATGTGTGCTGGTGAGCGACATCTGCAACAGAGATATAGTAGACATACATTAGGTGTAGCACACATGGTTGTCCACATGAAGAGATGTCATTGTCAACACAACCACACTCTCTAAGGGACTCAGACACATTGGCACACTTTGGCAGGCTCACAAATACACTTCCTAACTACTTGGTTTGCCACACTACAGTAATGCACAGGTATTACATGCACCACAGGGTTTATCCTGAGGTTCTATGGGCTAGGGCATGTGAACGTGTCTGACATCAGTCAGTATGCCAATGGGGGTCATACTGGGTGTGACTGTGGTTGGGAACATCATACTCCACATGCAGACACAAGGTGCCAGTACTGACATGCATGTGTGTATTGCTTCATGAGTGTGTAGTGGTTGGCTGTGCAAGATGGGCAAGGGGTAATAATTGGCATCAGGCCACCTGACAATGGTCTGCAGTGTGGTTCAGGGGTGAAGTGCCTGCAATGTCCCACACAGATGGTTATTGTATTAACCGTCCTGTCATCCTGTTTACTATTGTGTGTGGCCATTGCTTTGCAATGCATGCCATGTCTGTGTTTGATAGTCCTTGACATGGACATTGCCTGGGATGTGCATGTCCCACATTAATGTACAGTGACATGTTTAAGTGTACCTGGTTTGCCTGGCACATGTTATGTACACAGACTGTCATCAGATGTGCCAATCCTGGCCTGGTGTGGCAGGACCTGCTAATAGACAGCAGGTTGACCCTGCACCTGCATTGATAGCATGATACAGGTATTGCCTGGAGTCAGTGGCATCTGTCCATACAGGGCATGTGTGTAAGGCATTGTATGTCCTTTGTGGATCACATTTGATGGCAACACATATATTGCAGGTGTCCAGTGGGGAACATAGTGAAGGCACATTGTCTGCAATTATGTGCTTATTGTACTGGTGGACAGGGTGCCATGCCCTCTGCAACCCACTGCAATCACACCATGCCTACTATCTGTCAACAATGTGCAGGGTACTAGCAACATAGTTGGATTTTCTAGGCAAGTGTGTTTGTGTATGACACATGGGTTCAGATCGTATTCTGGGTAATAGTAGAGTTTGTTACTTTGTTCACCAGGCCTTTTGCCAGATGTAGGGGTATGGCTTGCCAACCTAGTCTCTTGGCTGATTGAAATCTGTAATCCTCGTGAGGTGGACATTGTGACATATAATATGGCCACCATATAGGAAAACTACAAAACCCGCTCATCAACATGAGAAGTGGTTAGACACTCACAGCCACCTCTACACAGGCTCTGACTGACAAACACACACACACCTGCCATGTCTTGGCATAGAACTCCTACCTAACTAGTTTATCACACTACAGCATTACACAGTCATAGAATGCGCTATGATGATTACTGGTCTACATCATCCCCAAAGGTGTATTTCACAAGGAATGACATCAGCAGGTTTACCAAAGTAGTGCATTTCAAATTTCCTGCAAGTGAGTAGCCCAAAATGCATTGCTCACAAAACAGACAGTGAGACACACACACAACACATCCACAATTGACATGTGTGGGTATAGAACCCATGACCAAGATCTATATCATACTACTGTATGGAGATAGTATAGGATGCACCACGAGGACTACTAGGGAACTTGTTCCTCAGAGGTGTATTTGACAAGGATTGACATCAGCAGGATTACCAAAGTAGAGCATTGTAAATGTCCTGCAAGTGAGTAGGCTATAATGCATTGCTCCCTACAAAGACATTGAAACACACACAAAACATCCATAACTGCCATGGTTGTGGATGGAACCCAACCACAGTTCTAAATCACACTCCAGCAGTACACAGTTACCTGATGCGCTACAGAGATAATTGGGTTATAGCACTCCCAGAGGTGTATTTCTAGGTGGGTGACATCAGCATCCTTGCCAAAGTTGAGTATATAAATTGTAAGGAGTGTGCATACTCTAAAAAGACTGGACACTGCTCGAATACCAACTCCTTCTGTTTATTAAAAATAGACATACAAGTGATGAGCGCTTTCGGGCCTTTGCCCTTCATCATTTTGGGAGATGCTTTATCTGATGAAGGGCAAAGGCCCGAAAGCGCTCATCACTTGTATGTCTATTTTTAATAAACAGAAGGAGTTGGTATTCGAGCAGTGTCCAGTCTTATTTGTTTTTGGATATTTACTATGGTTTATTTGACTGGACTTTGGTGAGGCACAGAACATTGTTTTGTTTTTCATACTCTAAAAAGCATTGTTCTCTTCTCAAGCAGACAGAAACACCCACGGCAAGTCTGGGATTAGAACACCTACTAAACTAGCTTATCACACTACAGCATTACACAGTTACAGGACACTCTATAGAGATTACTGGGTTACAGTAGTCCCAGATGTGTATTTCTAGGTGGTTGACATCAGCATCCTTGCCAGATTTGAGTATATGAATTGTAAGGAGTGTGCATACTCTAAAATGCATTGTTCTCTTCACAGGCAGACAGAGACACACACAAACTTGGCAAGTCTGGGATTAGAACACCAGCGTAGTTAAAACAGTTTATTCGTGTACTTTTCAAAAAAGAATCCAAACAGACCAGTGAGACGCGCGGTGGTTCCTGACCTTCATATTACTGGGTTTTGTTTGTTTCCAAGTTTTTGGTTGAAGTCTGGGATTAGAACACCTACCAAACCAGCTTATTACACTACAGCATTACACAGTTACAAGACATACTACAGAGATTAGTAAATTACAGCACTCCCAGAGGTGTATTTCTAGGTGGGTGACATCACCATCCTTGCCAAAGTGGAGTACATGAATTGTAAGGAGTGTGTGTACTCTAAAAAGCATTGTTCCCTTCTCAGGCCGACAGAGACACGCGCACACACACACACACACACACACACACACACACACACACACACACAGTTGGCAATTCTATCGTGAAAACACATATACACCCACTTAGAACTGTCTTATTTAGTCCTAAATTATATTATCAACAACCCTTGCAGGTTTTGAACCCTAGATCATGCACACCAAAGTCATTGGACTTACCACTAAGCCATCTGGGTTGTAAACATGTTTCGTGATTTTTATAATACTCATTTTACTACAGGTATTCCACAGTACTGAAAACAAATGGGACAGTCACTTTGTGTACATATGTACAGTACCCTTGAATGTACTATACTCTGTGAAACAACATAGACAAGTGTACATATCTACAACTGTTATAACTAAATACTAAATACATATATGTACTTACGGGATGTGCACACACACACACACACACACACACACATAAATATATATATATATATATATATATATATATATATATATATATATATATATATATATATATATATATACACAGCTATAGCCATATATATAAACATGTCTGAACACCCTTTGTGACACAGAAGGGTTCCAAAGGTACTAACATGTACACAAAACAGAGGCAACTCTTATATCATAACATTTAAATCTTAATCAGTTCACCAGAGAAGGGATGGTTGTTGTGTATGTGGAGTTTGGGGTGGGGAATGATGGCTAAGGAAATATACCCCGGGGATTGTGGAGTTTGGCTGGGGGAATGATGGGTATGGAAATACACCTCGGGAACCACTTCTGTGTCACTGCTCGACAGTGGCACAGGAAAATAACATACCCAGCAGTAGTCATTCTTGACTGTCTATTCCTTTCTATTCCTAACTATGTAGTAATTTGTAGACTCCACTCACCACAGATGACTACCATGGTGTGCAGCATGTTAAAAGACATAACACACGTGTATGCCTGGCTACAGGGTAGTCACACACACACAAACACACATACACTTGCCAGTATTGTGCTTACAAGTCTTGCCTATATAAAGGTAACTAGTAGAATGGTATGCAGTTGGGGTATGTGCCATAGAACCCATACAATTACACTTAATCTGATTCTGCTTCTGAGCTGGGCGACATCACAGGACTGATTATTTGCAGTGGGGAGGGGGGAAAAGGGTGGTTTAGCAGATGGCAAGGCTAAAGGCCAGTGCAAAAGGTGGTTTCTCTTTGGAAAGAAGTAAAACCCACTATCATGACAGGATGCAGACACAAATACACACAAACAACCACTTGCTGACGTACACAAAGTTGCCAGTGGTGGGATTAGAACTCCTGCCTATTGACAGATCACTATTACAGTACTACACAGTTACAAGATGCACCACAGATATTATACATTTCAAGGCAGTCAGAATGCCCTTCTAAGATTGAGGACATCAGCAGGGATACTGACAGTTAAGATGTATATAGCTGTAAACCTGTGTGTTTGGCTTTACTGGCCTGAAATTGTCCATTAAAACAACTTCAAATGTAAAAGTCATGGGCAATCAGAATCGCCATATAGCTGAAACACCTGATGTTCATAAG
The DNA here is from genome assembly GCF_019279795.1 of Protopterus annectens. Lineage (NCBI taxonomy): Eukaryota > Metazoa > Chordata > Ceratodontiformes > Protopteridae > Protopterus > Protopterus annectens. Next base: position 62,381,765 of record NC_056726.1, on the reverse strand, counting down.
GGTCATTTGCATATATCCCATGTGCCTCTGTTACAGGAGGTTTGGGAGGTCACTCATTGAAAGTTCTAGCTTGGCTGGAGTTTTCATTTAGTTTTTTTTATTGTTTTTTCAGAGTGACCTTCTAACTCTTTGTTTTAATTTGTTAGTTGGGATATTTTGCAGTCACCCTAATGATAATGGACATCAGCTGGGTATAACAAACCTGTGTTTCTTATGCTTAATCAAGCACTCTGTTTATGCTATGCTGATGAGGTTATAACAAGGCTGAAATATGCATATCATGGGATTGGGAGGGTGGCCTAATGGTTAAGGTGTTTGCCTTGCAAACACAAGATACAGGGTTTGAATCTCAAGGGGGATTATTGGTTAAGCTTAAAATGGCTCGTAAGGGCAGTTAGCTATGAATCTATGAACCTAACTTTTCAAGTTAACCCTCGCTTTATAGGGGGGGAGGTTGGCATAATGGTTAAGATGTTTACCTTACAGATACAAGGTGCAGGGTTTGAGTCTCACTTGGGGCAATTGGCTAGGTTTAATAAATGGCCCACAAGGGCATAGTACTGAACTATGAACTATTTAAAGTAGGAGTCCATTGCAACCTGTATGCACAAACAAGACACCTCATCTGTAGGTAAGACATAGGTAGACCTGAGAGGTATAGTTGTAGCACAACAAGCCCGAACTGGAGTATGCCCAATCTGTGGAATGGACAACTACTATCACTATACAGGGTTACAGTGGTCATGCTCATACACATAGTAGCACAGGGCTGTTTGGGATGCACTTTGACTACAACTACACAAGGGCTTGTTTGGATGCACTGACTCAAATTACACAAGGTGGCAGTGGGTACACTCATACACTTAGTAGCACAGGGTTGTTTGGAATGCACTCTGATTCTAACCATAGAAGGCCACAGTGTGCATGCTCATACACTTAGATGTACAGAACATGTTGTAATGGACTCCTATTGTAAACACACAGGTTTACAGCTATGTACATCTTAACTATCAGTATATATACACATCATACAGGTTCACTACCAGATACCTGTATGTGGCCCGTAAATGATATAGCTGCATCTGTGCTGTGTGATACCCATGCATACATCTTCATGAAGTACTGCCATATATATGTGAAGTATACACAATCATGCATGTGCGAAAGTGACAGACAATTGGTTAACTGAGACACACAGGTGGATGCAAAGTACAGCATCTGTCACACATATTGCTGCCCTGAAAGGCATACATTGATATCAGGTTGTGGACAGTGGCATTATACTTGGAACAGTGGCATGTGCAAGCATAATATTTGAACTGCATATTTGAACTGTTTCTTACTGAAATTGGTACACCTTGTTTGCTGTAGCATAGACTAGATCCAGGCCTGCTGAATCTAGCTTTGTTTGTATGCTTGTTGTTTGTTTGCTTGTTATTTCCCTGAAACACTAATTCCACCTAAAATGCAGCTTTGCATTGCTTCTGTGGATCCCTAGTTATATCTGCATTGCTTACCATACTTATTTCCTTGTTTCACTTGAAAGAAAGTTACTGTTTGTCATTTTTGCATTTAAGTTACCTGTAACACATTGCATTTAAGTTACCTGGCACTTGCTCACTAAAACAATTATATAAGTCAGCACTAAAAAATTAAAAGCCCTACACCCTCACAAACTCCCCTTGAGTACCTTGTTCCCCATTGGCCCTTTTTTCAATTATAAAGGAATTCCCAATACTATTCTAGCACGTCCAAAGGTCAGTTGTCAATCTCCTCTCCGGTCCAGCTGGTGAATCTGAGAATCTTGAGGCAATGTTACAACTGCCTCATGTACACAGACAACCCTCTCCTCCTCCCAACAAATTCCAACACATGTGAGAGATGCAACCATATAGCCATACTGGAGGCTAATCTCTCTCAACTCAGTACTGGTGTAACCAGTCAGGAGGAGAAGGAAACCACACTCACTACAATTCCAGTCTCACATAGATCTACCATGACAGCAAACTAAACACATAAATACACAAAAACATACTCAGAGGCTCTAAATAAAAATCTGCCTAAGCAGCAGAGACCTCCAAAGCAGACACCCAAGCAACCGCTACCCCAAAACAAAACACGTGCAACACATAGCTCACAAAGCCAGTGCGCCAAACAATCACAGCCCTTAAGGCCAAACAACACACCTGATACACTTGTAATAGGTGACTCTATCATTAGGCACACTGATGTCCCGCTCACCAGGCTGAACAAGGAGAAGGTCATGGTGAGCTGCCTGTCGGGCGCTAGGATCCGCCACATAACACAAGCAACCAGGTCACTCCAAGGCAAGTACAAATATGACTCAGTCATTGTCCATACTGGTGTGAATGACCTGAGACGTACCTCCCTGGACTACATGAAAAGAGACATAGAGGAGCTCTCTGAGCATGTAGCCCAGGCCGGTATGACCCTGACCTTGAGTAGCATCTTAACCTCACCAAGAATGATGCCCCAATATGAAGACAAGATGATCAATTTCAACAATTGGCTTAAGTATTGGTGTCATTCAAAGGGGATCCAATGCCTGTCAGCCTGGGATGACATGCTTGACAAGCCACGATGCTTCGCTAGGGATGGCTTGCACCTGTCACCGCTGGGCTTTCGGATATTTGCAAAGGCTCTTGCTACCCCCATAGTGCCTTTTTTAGGCAAGGCTCAAAAGACAAACCCACCTCCATAGGTATCACAAGGGATAAGAAACTAAGAGTAATGCTACTCAACACCAGAAGTCTAAACCTCAAGATGCACGCACTCAAAACTCTCCTTAGCATGGAGAACATCGATATCTATGCAGTAACAGAAACCTGGTTCAAGGCTCCTGAGAGCACCCCAGCACTACCAGGTTATACCTCATACCATGCTTTTCAGCCCCAAAACTTGGACCGAACCACAAAAGGAGGGGAAGTATCAATATTCGTCAAAGATACCCACACCGCCAGGTTGGTGGCAAAGCATGAAGTATCAGAGACTATCCATGTGCAACTAACAGTGGGTAAAACTGCCTTCCAGTTTATAGCCTGCTACAGACCACCCTCCCAAACCCAGGAACCCCACTCAGCCTTCCTGAGAACACTGGAAAATATGAAGGTCTCTCCAAACACCATTATATTGGGCGACTTCAACTACCCAAACATAGACTGGGAGCATTACTCTAGCTCCAACACCCTAGCCCAAAGGTTCCTAGAATTTATAAACTCAAATGCTATGGAACAACTTGTTACCACTCCCACAAGAGGGGAAAACATACTGGACCTGATCATCACCAACATGGGGACTCTATGGTCCAGACCAGAAGTGTATCCCTCACTGGTAAGCTCAGACCATAAACTAATCTCACTGGATATTCACATCCTGACCCCACCCCCTGCCCAGAAAATCACAGTGAAAAACTTCTCTAAAGCAAATTTCACACTCCTCAAAACTGAGGTGGAATCCTTCAAAGCCCCCAGGCCTGTGGAAAATACGGCCCAGACCGCAGAATCCTTTATAAATGCATTCTATGAACACCTTCAGGAATGCATGGATCATGCAATCCCAAATAAAACCAAGACCCAATCCTCCAAAGGCAGACGTCCTATCTGGTGGACCCAGCCATAAACAAACTATACAATAGAAGGAGGAAGCTACTACATGATAGAGCAAAATCCCAAAAAGAGAAGGCATCTCTGATCAGTATTAGCAAAAAACTATGGGCACTCATAAAATCGTCTAAGGCCAGCTTAGAGAGAAAAATTGCACAGGACACTAAGGATAATCACAAGGCTTTCTTTAGTTATGTTAGGAACCTGGGTGGGAATTCCCAGATATGTTCAGAATTACTCCAAAATGACAAAAAATACACCGAACCCACAGACATTGCCAACATCCTAGCTGACAGGTTCAGCACAAAATTCCCCCCCCTCCCCACCAAAAGGGCAAATATCTATCCCAGCAGAGTGCTGCCCCCCTGACATCTCAGATGCTCAGGTAAGAGCCATCCTCTCCAAAGCAAAAAACACAGCATCAATGGGAACAGACAGTGTCCCAGGCTGTATCCTACATGAACTCCAAGAAGAGCTAAACCCAAACATAAAACTACTGTTCAATCTCAGCCTTACTACAGGATATGTACCTAAACAGTGGCGTACAGCAACAGTGATCCCTCTCCACAAAGGTGGTGCCTCAATGGTTCCTTGAAACTATCGCCCCATAAGCCTGACTAGCTTGGTCTGCAAAGCTATGGAAAGGATCATCATGGACCTCATAAATAAAGATATTGGGGAATCCAATAGTCACATAAGGAGGATACACCAGGACAATCGAAGCCAACCAATATCCGAATAAAAGCTTTATTACAACAAAATAAAGATGAGTGAGCGCTTTCACGTCTCCTGGATGTTTCATCAGACTTAATTAACCATCACTACAATATAACTTTATATAATAACAGAATAGCTCCTATTGGAGAACCAATATAACATTCAATCAAAGACAATTAATTATTAAAAGAGAAATGCAGTGTAGATGAACCACTTTGTTGCTAGTAAGTGCTGTTTAATTTCTTTAGTCAACATAAAAACATATACAAAGAATAACTTATATATATAATTACAAAAGTTCCTATGCATATCAAAATTTAATACAAAAACATATAAATATAAGCATGAAGAAAACCCATGCTAATAAAACCCTTTAAAAATAAAATGTTATGGGTTTAAAAACTTACTATTTATGTTTAAAAGGCCTGTCTGCCAAAAAAGGTCTCAGAGAAATTTTATCATTAAGGCCATGATCTCTATCGGCTGCTAACTTGAGTATCCATTTAATCTCTCTCTTCTCCACATTATTACGTATGCAGCCTAACCTTTCAGTACTATAGACATGTTCCAATACTAGGAAACTAAAGGTATGTGTGCTATCTCTATGTAGCACATGATAAGCTAGTGCATTGGTCTCATCCTCTTTATTGATGGCATAAATATGTTCCCTAATACGCTCCCTTAGAGTTCTAGTGGTCATGCCTACATAGAAACATTTACATTTATTACACTGAGCTAAATAAACCACGTTCCTGGTTTTACAATCGGCATACTTAGTAAACTCATATGTTTTGCCTGTATCTGGATGTATAAATTCACATGAACTCTTAATATAACTGCACTGATTACAGGTACGATATGCTTGTGTGCCTTTCCTTTGTGATATCAAACCATCATGTCTATTATGATTATAACATAGTAACCTTTTAAGAGACTTGGTGTTCTTATAACTAAAAGAGGGTCTGTCTCCTACTATTCTCATAATATTTTCATCTAATTGTAGAATGTTCCAGTGTTTTTTAATGATGTCAACTATAAAAGGATTGTTGTTAGTATAAGATATTGCTAGTCTCCTCTTACTAGTGTTAGCACAATTATCATTAGTTCTGGCTGAGGGCATGTTCCTGTTTATATATGGTTTGTCCTTCCCATCACGTTCTGTGCTAAAAAGCCCACTAAGTTCCCTCTTGTGATAGCCTGTAACTGTGAATTCATCCTCCATATTTTTAATAGCTTCTGTAAACATTAAATCCTCACTAGTAATTTTTGAAAAACGTGCTGCTTGGTTCTTAATAACATTCTTATACACATGTGGAGGATGCATACTGTCTCTGTGAAGTATATTATTTCTCCTACAAGGTTTATGAAATACCTCAGTTGTAAGTTTCCCTCCTTCCTTACTTATTGACACATCTAAAAATTCAATTCTAGTCAGGGATACAGTATCAGTCAGTTCTAAAAATGTGGTAGTACTATTAATATATGTAATAAACTCTCGTAGGGTGGCAAAGTCCGCTCTCCAAACTAAATATATTAGATATTACATGAGATTTGTAGATGATGTTTTTTTGGTTTGGAGAGGGGACTTTGCCACCCTATGAGAGTTTATTACATATATTAATAGCACTACCACATTTTTAGAACTGACTGATACTTCACAGATCACTATTACAGTACTACACAGTTACAAGATGCACCACAGATATTATACATTTCAAGGCAGTCAGAATGTCCTTCTAAGATTGAGGACATCAACAGGGATACTGACAGTTGAGATGTATATAGTTGTAAACCTGTGTGTTTGGCTTTACTGGCCTGAAATTGTCCATTAAAACAACTTCAAATGTAAAAGTCATGGGCAATCAGAATTGCCATATAGCTGAAACACCTGATGTTCATAAGGGTCATTTGCATATATCCCATGTGCCTCTGTTACAGGAGGTTTGGGAGGTCACTCATTGGAAGTTCTAGCTTGGCTGGAGTTTTCATTTAGTTTTTTTATTGTTTTTTCAGAGTGACCTTCTAACTCCTTGTTTTAATTTGTTAGTTGGGATATTTTGCAGTCACCCTAATGTATGCATCCTCCACATGTGTATAAGAATGTTATTAAGAACCAAGCAGCACGTTTTTCAAAAATTACTAGTGATGATTTAATGTTTACAGAAGTTATTAAAAATATGGAGGATGAATTCACAGTTAGAGGCTATCACAAGAGGGAACTTAGTGGGCTTTTTAGCACAGAACGTGATGGGAAGGACAAACCATATATAAACAGGAACATGCCCTCAGCCAGAACTAATGATAATCGTGCTAACACTAGTAAGAGGAGACTAGCAATATCTTATACTAACAACAATCCTTTTATAGTTGACATCATTAAAAAACACTGGAACATTCTACAATTAGATGAAAATATTATGAGAATAGTAGGAGACAGACCCTCTTTTAGTTATAAGAACACCAAGTCTCTTAAGAGGTTACTATGTTATAATCATAATAGACATGATGGTTTGATATCACAAAGGAAAGGCACACAAGCATGTCGTACCTGTAATCAGTGCAGTTATATTAAGAGTTCATGTGAATTTATACATCCAGATACAGGCAAAAGATATGAGTTTACTAAGTATGCCGATTGTAAAACCAGGAACGTGGTTTATTTAGCTCAGTGTAATAAATGTCAATGTTTGTATGTAGGCATGACCACTAGAACTCTAAGGGAGCGTATTAGGGAACATATTTATGCCATCAATAAAGAGGATGAGACCAATGCACTAGTTTATCATGTGCTACATAGAGATAGCACACATACCTTTAGTTTCCTAGTATTGGAACATGTCTATAGTACTGAAAGGTTAGGCTGCATACGTAATAATGTGGAGAAGAGAGAGATTAAATGGATACTCAAGTTAACAGCCGATAGAGGTCATGGCCTTAATGATAAAATTTCTCTGAGACCTTTTTTGGCAGACAGGCCTTTTAAACATAAATAGTAAGTTTTTAAACCCATAAAATGTTATTTTTAAAGGGTTTTATTAGCATGGGTTTTCTTCATGCTTATATTTATATGTTTTTGTATTAAATTTTGATATGCATAGGAACTTTTGTAATTATATATATAAGTTATTCTTTGTATATGTTTTTATGTTGACTAAAGAAATTAAACAGCACTTACTAGCAACAAAGTGATTCATCTACACTGCATTTCTCTTTTAATAATTAATTGTCTTTGATTGAATGTTATATTGGTTCTCCAATAGGAGCTATTCTGTTATTATATAAAGTTATATTGTAGTGATGGTTAATTAAGTCTGATGAAATGTCCAGGAGACGTGAAAGCACTCACTCATCTTTATTTTGTTGTAATAAAGCTTTTATTCGGATATTGGTTGGCTTCGATTGTCCTGGTGTATCCTCCTTATGTGACTATTGGATTTTCTGCTTCTTTGAAGGGGATACTTTATCCTGATTTGTGTTTATATGCTTTCTCAAAGATATTGGGGACCTACAGACACTGGATCCTACCCAGTTCGGCTTTGTTAAGGGCGGATCCTGCCTCTTAAACCTGGTCGATTTCTTTGAAACAGTCACCAAGGCCATTGACGAGGGGAAGGTGGTCCACGCAGCCTACCTGGACCTCACAAAAGCCTTCGATACAATACCTCAATTGGGCATTATAGATAAGCTCACCAGCTTAAATATAAACCCCTATGTCACTAGATGGGTTGCAAACTGGCTCAAGGACAGAACCCACATGGTTAGAATTGCTGGAGCCATGTCAGACTCCAAACCAGTTACAAGTGGCGTCCCACAAGGCTCAGTCTTGGGACCTCACTTGTTCGGTATATATTTCTCGGAGGTACAGGCCAACACGGAAGGACCGTGGCTGACCAAGTTCGCAGATGACTGCAAACTGGGCGCCATAATCGACTCTCCAGCCGACACAAGCATCCTCCAAAAGGGCCTCATAGAAACAGACAACTGGTGCCAGAGCCATGGCCTCAAGCTAAATGCCAAAAAATGTATAGTCATCCCCTTTGGCAAAAACAAAGTGCCCACAAATTACCACATAGGTGGTAATCCATTAAGTACAGAAGAAGTAATTAGGGACCTGGGGACCCAAGTTGATAGCAATCTCTCATTTGACAACCACGTGGCCAAAGTGGTTAGAAAAACATTTTATATAGCCCACCTAATCATGAAGAGATTCACATCTACATCAAGGGAGGTCATCGTGCCTCTTTACTCATCTCTCATCAGGCCCATAATTGAGAACAATGCCCCTTTTGGGATGTACCTTACCAGACACCTGCAGCAACTGGAAAGACCCCAAAAGTACCTCACCAAGAGGATCAAAGGGCTCAAACAGATGCCATATGCTGCCCATTTAAAGAAACTCCATCTCTACTCAGTGGCATACTGCCTGCTCAGAGGCGATCTGTGCCTGACATATACAGCCATGTCCAACCCGGAATTAATGGACATGCTGCACCTCAGAAAATCCAAATCCCATCGAGCTACGCGCTCAAGAGACTTGAACCTCAGCACTGAAATAAATAGGACATGCTGGAGGGACAGATTCATAACCCAGAGGCTCCCTTCACTCTGGAATAAAATCCCAGTCCAGGTTAGGCAGAGTCCCTCATTGACTCTCTTCAAGAGGAATCTTGATGAGTGGATGGGAGATCGTAGGTTTACCCCGGGTATCACTTCTGTGTCACTGTTAGACAGAGGCACAGTATACTAACCTCGAAAACGGGCATAGCAAAATTAATTTAAAATGGGTGGCGAAAGCCAAACACACTTTGGCTAGGCTTATAAATGCCCTAGGGCAGCTAGCCTAGTATGAACCTATGAACCTATGTGAGCCCCATTGTGTAATGGTACTGAGATGCAGGTGTCAAGATGACCTCTCCCAGCTGTGTTAGTAGTTGTCACTATTAGCAGGACTGCTCCACTAAGTATATCTGACATTGGTCATCTGCTGCTGTCCATCACCTTAGATGTAGAATCTGATACCAAGCACAATACTGCCACTCACAGTAATGTCATGGTACGAGTGGCAACTGCTTGACCAAAACAATGAGCCAATGTCCTGCTGTAATTATGAGGTTGTCCAGTGTCTGTCATTTTGGGGTGATATGACTGAAAGAAGACAAGCCTTTGTCACAGATCACATGCATCCATGATTCAAGGGAGTGTGGATAATACCTAGGTCACATTTACCCATATAGTGCCATTCCAAATCAAATGTCCTAAACACAGAAGTAACACCCTGACACCTACAAGACAATTGCATTGGATGCTTATGCTAACCAGCTAGATGTGTGGCTGTCGTAATCCATTTGCTCAATGTAGAACCTGCAATGGGAAATACTGACATCTGTGCAGCGAGGGACACCTGGCTGAAGGCTCTGTAATGCACAATAGCACTACCACCATATAACTCAGATCCAGACATGTGGGCCATAACACTGGTATGGACCACTCCAGGTGGTGGTATCCACATATTCATAAAGGCTACTCACAAGTAAAGACCAGTACTCCAGCATAATGCAGCACAGATGAGTCAGGTACAGGTGACAGTGGTAACAGCTGCATTCTATGTTGTATCCTCATATACATCCACCACCATGTCCTCAGACTACCAACACACATCCATAAATGTGGTATGAAATAGTACGATACAACACCAAATAACCTTCGACTGGTGGACTGTACCTAGCCTACATCAACTGTGCAAAGTACCCATGTACTGACACAGTTGCATAATGTATTATGCAATGCAATAATACCACTGTTTGTAACCAGGTCAGTTGTACACATACCAGGGTCCCTCAGATGTTGTCAGCATTAACACAGTTGACTGTTGCTGTACACCAGTAAACAACACCCTCATGGTTGGATATTACCTATATTTACCTACCCTGGATATGTACATCCCACACTCATACAACATAAATGAAAATACCATAGCTGTTGTTGTCCTTTGTACATACAGGTGGCTACATTCATTACACATATGCACATGGAAGATAGGTCCATGGCTTCTGAATGCTAACAGTTCATAAGGTTACATATCTATGTTGACAGAGGTAATATTCCCTCTCTGTTAGTCACCCATGACACCTATCATATCATACAACAACCTATGTGGCATGTATGTCATTAGACATGTCCACCAAATGCAATGCCTACCAACATACCCAAATAACAGGATAATAGGTCCTATGCACATGGCCTGTATTGACAGACTCAGGGAAATACAGCTATGCTCTGTATGTTCCTGAGTAGTTACATGTGATATGTCCATGACATGTACAGCAATGTGTGATGCACAACTCCTACATATACCCCATGTCAACAATTGCAAGCAATGCATGTTGTGTGCTGTATGGACATTAACCTTATTACCACAATAGCCAGAATGTGTTGGGGTGAGATGTTTACAAGCCACAGACCTCACACATGCTTGAATAAGTGTAATGCCTAGCTCAAACAGAGCACATCGCTGGCACTCTTCCAGTAATCATGAGCTGTGTGTGGCAAATATGATGTGTGTGTGGCAAATATGATGTGCTCACTGTTGACCATTACAGTGCCCTGGATTCCCAGTGGAACTGTCAACTAACAGTTTGTGGAATCATGTCATGGAGTATTGCTGTGTGTGTGTCTTGCTGATATGTGCTGTTGGCATAAATGTACACTTAGCTACTCAGTGAAGGTGGTTGTGTGTCCTACCAGTACATGAATACAACATCCATTATGGTGTAATGCTCAGCTGGGTTTCACACATGGTGTGGGGAAGGTGTGGAATGTATCCTCATGACCTGCTAGTCCACTTACCGATGGAGACTGCATATGTGTACATGTATTGATATGTGCTTAGATTCCATGCATGTGCAGTGTCTGATGTTTGAAGGTGACTGTTGTCTTAGTACATTATGCAGTTGCAATACAGCCTTAACAGTGCCAACTGTACATGGTGATATGCTCAAAGTATAGTAAGCTGCACTTTAGGTATGGACAGCATGTTTGGACATAACTACTAAGTGGTGGGGCTACTTCGCAGATGAATGATTACTGAGGACATCTCACAGGTGTGTTACAACCATTCCTACAATACCCTTTGTAACTGCTAACCTATGGTTTTGTTAATTGAAGGGGAAGACACACAACATAGAATGCAGTAAGGGAGACACTGAAGGCAAACCTCTTGACACCTGTAACAGTAGCACCTCCCCTGTGCATATATTATGCATATATCAGCACAGTTGGCAAAGGAAAGAGCCAGTATGCTTTGTAGCACATGCAATAGTGCTGTAACTCTGTAATACCTATCATGAGACAGGCAGGTTTTTGATTTACAGTACTGGCACGTGTGGATGTGTGTGTGTCCATATATGTCACGTATGGTGGGCAATACATCCCAAATGTTTTTCACTCTCATGTACACTGTTGTAGACATCTGTACAGAGTGAAGTGTAGAAAGCAAGACATAGGCAGGAGTTTGAATCTCACACATGTCAAGTGTCTGTATGTGTGTGACATAGGTGTATATCTTTGTGAATGCCAGTGTGTGTGTGTGTGTGAGTGTGTGTGTGTGTGTGTGTGTGTGTGTGTGTGTGTGTGTGTGTGTGTGTGTGTGTGTGTGTGTGTGTGCGTATGTATGGCTGTCTGGTCCCTGGAGTGAGGCTGTATTTTACCATAGTGAAATGATAAGACCGCCCTCCCCCCATCCACTCAATGCAATCTAGTATCCCTGTTGATGTCATCAATCTTAGAAGGGCATTCTAACCACCTGTAAACATGTATGCCCTGGGGTGAGGCTTGTTGTTACATAGTCTACTGATGAACCCCCTCCCCACATACACTCACCGCATTCTAGTATCCCTCGATCTTAGGCCATTCTGACTAAATGTACATGTGTAATCTCTGTGGCGCATCTTGTAATTGCGTAGTATTATCATGATGATTTGCACATAGGCAGGAATTCTCATCCCAACATTGGCAACTGTTTGTGTGTCAGAGTATGTGTTACTGTGTCTGTGAATCCCTGAGTGTGTGGGTGTGTTACAGTGTCTGTGAATCCCTGAGTGTGTGGGTGTGTATGTGTGTTTGCATCCTGTCATGAGAGCATGTATTACTGCTTCCCAATGAGAAACCACGTTTTCCACTGGCTTTTACCTTTGTCATCTGCTAAACCACTCTTTTACCTCCTCCCCGCTCCAGGTAACTATACCTGTGATGTCACCCACTATGGATATGATGGCTCTGGCCACAGTCGCTTAGTACACAGCTATCATGCTCTTGGATCATTAGATCAGTAAACATGTTTGAAACTTGGTAGATTATAACTGTGATGTGGAAGCTATAAAGTGCATGCAGGTATTGTCATACAGACCTGTGAGTAGTCTACATTTACATATGGGACACTAACCACAAACAATAACATCCCCCGGCACATGCAATTACACCTGAAAGAGGAAGGCAGAACATCAAGATCAACATGCAGTTACTGTTGTTACACATGACACATACTGTCAAAAGTATAAAATGCATTCTAAAACTGTAGTACATGGTATGTCTGCTGCCTGTCAACACTACTCAACAATGGTAAACTACAATTGTCTTCCTAGTATGTTCACCCTGTGCATCAAACCATATGAGCATGTCCCTGCACCGATGGTGTGGATGACAGGGATGTGGCACAGACATCATCATATGCACAGGGTGATAATGTTTACCAGAGGCCTAGGCTGCACCATTGGATGACATCATTTGTGTGGGATAGGGCCTTTTATCTCATTGGGCATGTGTGGATGTTATGCATGTGTGTGTTGAGGTGCCCTACATTTGTTACTGCTGTGTGTGTGTGTGTGTGTGTGTGTGTGTGTGTGTGTGTGTGTGTGTGTGTGTGTGTGTGTGTGTGTGTGTGTGTGTGAATGCACACAGGTCTGGCATGTGTCTGGCATGTGTCTGGCCTACACAGGGGTATTATTGACAGCTGCAGACTGTACAGAGCAGGGTTTACAGTTCACGGTGTCGGCCATGGCCACGTGACCTGCGCCTTCCAGGGGTTGCATGGGCACTCCCAGGCAGAGGTCTAGATTGGGTACTGTTTGATGACACATGTCCACGGGAACTGTGTCCCATTTGGGACCATCCAGGACCACATGCACGTGGCCTACTGTGTGCTGGTGTGGACAGCACAGCACCAGCTGCACTGCTGCTGCTACTGCCACTATGGGAGCGGGCATGTGATGTAGCATGTTCATGTAGACCTTCAACAGGTGATGTAGCTGGCCTACGTCCACGTGCCTGATGCCTCACTCCCACCAGATGTTCCAGCACAGACATTCCATGCTCGAGGATTGACATGCCATGGTCAAGGACTCCCACCATGTCACCCAATCATCTATTCAAAACATCTGCAAGATGATGTAGAGCATTTGCAATTGCCTGGATGTTGGCAGTTAAAAAACGGACAACAGCCCTCTGAAGCCTCAGACCTTCTCTGTTGTGCCATTCAGCACATGCCTGTGCCTCCATTACAGCCTGAAACATGCGTCTGGTGACACCAGCTGATGTGCTATGTCTTGCAGGGGCATGATGGCCAGAAGTCCTCCTACGAGCAGCACTGGGCACATGCCTGTGTGGAACATCACCAGTCAGTTGGCTGGGATCATGGTGTGCTGGCACACCTTCCATAGTCTCCACACATTCCTGTTCCATGCTACCACCTACCAACTATCCTTCCTCTATGGCCACTGGTGATGGGGCATGTGTAGGCATGATAACTCTGTGTGGGAATGAGGGGGATACAGGTGGAATGGCAACCATTGGCACAGATTCAGCCCCTGACAACCCTGCCTGTGCCTCAATCATACTTTCATCATCACTGCTAGAGTCTGTGGGGACACTAACATTAGGTAGACTGCAGGAGGGAAATGCACCTACAGCAACATATGTGATGGGCAGACAAGAACCATACATTACAACTTATACAGCACAGTACAGACACACAGACACATAGACATGCAGACAGACACAGACAGAGACACATGATATGGCACCCAACAGCATGCAACATGCATGTGATATGGCAGAAGGCATTCAGCTTAGACAATTATAGTGGTAGTTATCATACATCCCTGTGTTGCACACAACAGCATGCATGTGTTATAGCAGAAGGCATGCACCTTAAACAATTATAGTAGTAGTTAGCATAAATCCTTATGTTAGTAGGTCATGTCCCAAACCTGCAACACAATGCATGCACTATGCACCATTACACCGCACTGCCATGTTTTGTGCAACATACCCCACATTTTAACAGACCATCACTGACCTGTGTACATCTGCCACTGATGCTTTGTGTTGGCCACTGCCCCTATGTGTGATGAGGACATGAGCAGAAGGGTATGTTGAGTGAATACTATGTTTGCCTGAGCCCGAGCATGCATATCTCCCCCACAGCAGTGCATGTCTGTTCAACATTATTCTGCTTAACAGTGAGATGAGTCTACAGACAATGTGCATGTGGCCTTACACACATGTTTGACATGGCTGTCCCTACTTTGCAGTGGGGCCACAGACCAGCACAGGTTAACAGCACACCAGCCTGATGTGTGGCATATGACCTTGCCATTCAAATGTAGTATGACATGTCTACTGCTGATGTGTTGACTGACATGCATACATGTTTAACACAATGGTATCCTTTCAAATATACAGTGAGATAATGGTGTCCCAATGCAGGGACGCATTATACTAACATAGATCTTCAGCTGACACAGTGTTGTCAGTCTGCCCTACAGATATACAGTGACATACTGCACATTGAGCTGATGTGCATAGCCATTGCAGGGCATTATGTGGCTTCACTATTGCTATACAGTGTGAGTTACAGACACAGTTCATAGCCATGACTGTGTTCAGATACAATACATATCTAATGTGGAATGTGACCCACATCACTGAGGTGTATACACACTAAACCCTAATGTGGAATGTGTGACACAGGTCACTGAAGGGTATACAGATGACACCCCTGCACATCTGCAAACATATTGCTGATGCCTGGCAACTATGCCCAGACATGACTAACCTAGCAGTACTCCATATCCCACATGCCATCTGTGTATCTCACACACATGAGGAGCAAGCATGACAGTGATGTCTGACACTAGCAAGGTGAATGTACTGTATCTGTGGCCTGATGTGGTTGTATGTGTATGTTGTGCAACACATGTATGTATTTGGATACTGTATAGGTGAAAGCTGTCATGTCGTGACACACTCAACATGTTCAAGACTTGTTATGTGGTGGTTTGATGTCATGCCTGCACAAGCTGTGCACAGGCCTGTATGATGTTTAGTGTGTCACATCTGCAATATCACCATTACACAAAGGCCATAGTTGTATTGTGTCAAGTCAATGTACAACAGGGTGTACACACATGTACATCCCTTCTACTGTGTGTGTTGCTTCATGTCTCTGGCCATCCTTCATGGCCATGTGTAAACATGTTTTGTCCAATGGTTGTGATGGGCATCTATTCCACATGTCAGTGCTGTCCCATATGACATACACCCGTAGATGTCATATGCTCCATAGAGGACAGGGTTATGCAGACAAAGGGTGGTATGTTTGGGATGAGAGATATCATGGTTTGCAGGATAGTTAACAAGTGTTGCAGTCAGCCCACAAAATGTCATGGACATGTCAGATAGCACATGACATTGTGCGACAGTCATACCACCATACATTATGAGTACGTGAGCTAAATGGCTACATGGCAGATAGCATGCAATTAATATGATCTGTGCATTATCAAGCCTGATAAATAATAACAATCTCACCTGTAACATGCTGCTGTCACTGCAAAATTCCAGTGGAACCTAAATAGGAGTGTCACAGCAGTAAGATCATTATCCACACCTGTGTGATAGCTACAGGGTGCAATGTGCATGTTAGCACATAAGCCAGTACAATAGACTATACTATGGAGTATGCACATCCATGCATACATAGAGTAGCAAACTATAGTATGTGGCATGTGTGCAAACATGCCTTGCATATGATGTTAAATTAAATATTGTACAGTAACACATGTAACTATATGAATTATAGTTGTGTTCTATGTGCAGTAGTGACTTACCAGGCAACTCCTGGCTCAGTGGTTGTGAGACACCCACCTCCACAATTCCAGCTAAAGCTTGTGGATGGAGTTTTGCAGGTGTCTCCAGGTTGTCCAGTAGCTCCTCGGTACGTGTGAGTGGGGGTTGGGTGAGTGGCCCCCCACCTGTTGCAGCTTGTTCCCTGGTGATTGCATTTGCATGCTGTTTTGCCCATCTAATGAGGTCAGTGCTGTGTCAGCGCACCTGCTGATAGGTGTGATTGTGGCCACCAACATCATTTACCCTCCTGCGAAGTTCCTCCCACTGGGCAACCGGCTGCTGTGCATACTGTGGCACATGGCTGAAGAGTGTTTCATGGTTGTCAAGGAGGTATGGAATGAGGATCTCATCCTCCAAGCAGGTGTATGGTGGGAGCCTGGCATGCAGCATACCTGGAAGACATAATGATGGAGACAGGTCACAGTAACTCACAGAGAAGTACAGAAGTATAGCTGCACATGCATGTGTATCACATTTATTATGATTACAAATATGTCTTTGCAAATCTGCATGACACTAACACCACTGACATGTTTAACTCACACACATTTGACACTTACTGGTGATTTGATGTTATCACCATATATGGTGTGTCAAGTGATGACATTGCTCATACTCCATGTGGATGTTTTCTTGATGTGGGCATGTCTGTTTGCCTGTACTGGTGTCTTTACCTATCAGCACATACCTGGATGTGTTCACATTAATGCAAGAGACCTTAATGCTGTGTATATGTCACATATATAGTCATATACAGCCTTAAGGGACATGACCTGTGACCCTGCAGACGTGCTCACGGAAAGTTTTACATGTATGTGTTTTGCCATATACATCTACATGGCATTGTACAGCAGTATAGCATCCTGCCATGTATTACCTGTGTTGCACATGTGAAACACATGGGACAATGGCTAGCTTCATGGTATTTGCAGGGTTGTATATCAACTATAGCATGTATGGCAATAGTGAACTAGTAGGCTATATGCCCTGGGTCATTTATGAGCCTAGGCTGAAAGGTTACCTAGCTGTAGCCAATAGACAGGTAGCTTTCAGTGGCCAGTTCAAGCAGTGTCACAGAACTGATACAGGGTTACTGATATAATTGCCATGCAGTCATCACACCATGTCTCAAAGAGGGGCAATGTGCAGCTTTGCTGGACAGGGATTCATAGTATGACAGGACTATGTAAAGTGTATGGGGCAGGGATCTGTCAGGCATGTTATGATCCTTGTACTAGACAGGTGGATGTCCATGAAGTATGTGTTTATTTGAAATCAGGTTGTGTGAGTGTAGCATGTCCAACATCTCTGGGTTGGATATGGCTTTATTCAGGGTAGGCATCATGCTACATAGTGGAGCTAGGGTTTGGGAAGGCTGGTGTAGGCCATCTGAACATGGCCAATAACCCTTAAAGGAAATATGGGATCTATTATGGGTCACTTGAGTGTTGAGTATGGCTGAACAATGATCTCTATATTCATGGATGGCACCCTGTCATGATTAGGGATGCCTCTTACGACTACCTGACTGGTGTGGTGAAGTGACTATCAAAGGAAAGATTACTGTCCAGCTGCATCCCATACACACACAATTTCCATTATGTTGACTGCTACCTAGGTGGTAGTTCATGGGTACAGGGTTTTTAACATAGGGGATGTCAGTGCAATACTTAGCTGTCAGATTGTGGCCATACGTCACACACTACACATCTGACCCACAAAGGCCCTTCTGTATGTTGTCTGCAGCACTCATTGAGTCAACTATTGCTCCTAGCTCATAGTCATTTGCAAACTTCAATAGGCAGATGTCTTCTGTGTTAGTCTGTGTGGTATAGATAACAAAGAGGGTGTGTACCAGGAATGAGCCCTGTATTACTGTAGCTGGCACTGGTTTGATGTGCATGTATTATTCAGACACCTTCTGTAGTGTTGGTTCTGCCAGCAGTCTAGTTGCCAACCAATCCTGTGGCATAGGAATATACACCTAGTTTACTGAGTGTAGCTGGAACACAGTAGGGGTGATGGTGTTCTAAGACCTGGCAAGGTCATGATATGCTGTGTGAATTAACCTTACTGTCATCTACATCTGTACTGACAACATCAAATAAGATGATCAAGGTTCATGGCCTTACAGACCAGACTCGGCAGGGTAGTAGTGCACTATTCCCTATTATCAGTGGTGACTCCCCCTTTGTGGGGTGTGATAACTGTTGCTGTGCACCATTCAGTATGTACACAGCCTGATATGAAGCTATGATTGAACATGATGTGTATGTGGAGAGCAAATTGTTCTGACATTTGTGTAAAATACACCCTGGGATGTTGACAGGTCCCATGCAAGCTGTATGTATGGCTTTAGAGAGTACAGCTTGTACCTGCGTAGTTGTTATTACAGGGGTTCTGTAGTGTACATGGATGTATAAATATGTGTACCTGTCATTTGGGTCAATGAAATCCAACATGCATTGAGCACAGGTGTTGGTACATGAGGAGTCTTCCCAGTTCATAATGGAATAGTTGAGACTAGCCATTATTATGTTTCTCTGTCTCAAACATAATATTCCCCATTGCAGTAAAATATGACAGTTGGGAATTCTGAGGCATGGTGGGTGATCTGTCGCAAGGTGCAAATTGGATTCCACTTTGGCACAAAGGTAGTTGCTCAGCATAATGCATCTGAAGTTATGCTAGTGCAACTAGCATGGGGGTGTACATATCCTTCAGGAATATGGACACACCTGTGGCCTGTGTGTTCCAATAAAGGATAATGGGCAAGAGGTGAGGTATGTGTTATAACATGGTCATGCAGGGGTGCTCTCCAGAGCGTTGAACCATATCACAGTCACTGCACAGATATGTCCTCCATGTTAAGGATTGACGTAAGTGAGCCAATATTGAGTTTCTGAAATGCATCATTGAGTAGCGAGACCCGCAGTTTATTGCTTGGCTGTCCCTGTTACAGCAGTGGACTTTCACTTGAACTTTGCATGATGAAGGCACTAGCTAGTATCCAGATTCCCAGGGGTGACAGGTGCAGGCCCTGTCTGGCAAAGCATCATGGTCTGTCAACCATGTTATCCCAGGCATAGAGAAACTGGATATTCTTTGAATTACACCAGTACATTAGACAATTGTGGAATACAGTCCTTTTGTCCCTGTACTGCAGTATAATTCTGGCCAATGGCAGAATGCTACCCAGGCCTTGGGACATACCTGCATGGGCTACAAGACCTGACAGTTCCTACATGTGTGTTTCCATGCTGTCCAGGCTACTACATCACAGGTCCTGCACAACAACATGGAATATGCCAGAGCCATGTGTATAGTTCAAAATGTGGTCTGAGTGTATGGGTATGTGGCTAATCATGGCAGACAGGCAGCTGACAGTATGTTTGCCCTTGTATAGCTTGGTGTGTAACATAGTGCTAGAGTTTGCATTCACAAATGAGCTCTGTTGGGCATGTTTCAGGCCACCTGTTCTGAGGGGTGGCACAGTTTGGCAAACTATGTCATACAGTTTGTGTATTATGTTGTCTGTCTATTCCAGCTTGGGAGGTCTCTTGCTTGGCCAGATACTTAGAAGCCTCTGTGAATGTGTGTGATTTCTGGTGGCATGTGTGGGTGTCCTTACTGTGTTGTGGTAAGGGTATGTGTTGGTTGTGGTGATGAGATGCATGTGATAACTTACACCTCATGACTGTCCAGTCCAGTCATGGCTATAGACTGGACTGTCATCCAGCTTACCCTGTAGCTGCATCCCAGACAATGAGTGAGGTGTGGTGTTAGGTGGGTTTGGCAGTGTACATGGCATAGAGATTCCATTCCCCCAGGATGGCCACATACACAAAGCTGACATTAGTAAACACCAGTAGCTGACTAGTGGATATGCCTGTATGAGCATTCAGTACTGCAAGTACCAAGTACTGTATTTAGCTTACTTATTGCTTATGAAAATGTTTTAGACAGTGATGCTCACACGTAAATATTTGTGTTATGGACATGACAACACTGGCTATTACAGAAACATAGTATCTACCTTTAGCAGCAATCCTCATCTGAGGAGCACATCACATCCTGATAGTTGATTACAGATGATGCAAGTGTCAACGGGTCTGTATCATTTTCTGGGTATATACTCACATATGCACCAGAACCATGAGTTCTGTTGGGCATGGAAACCCACTCCCCAAACAGAGTCAAGTATCAATAGACTGCTGCCACTATCAACATGATCAGGATATAATCAGATAGTGTAAGCCATCACCTATGAAGCAGCTATTACACATGGGCACCAGTCTCCTACATCTTACACTGCTACTGCAGATGTTACACAGGAGTTAAAGATGATATGCAACTTGTTTCATTACCAGTACTGTGCACAACCTTTATATACAGTATTTGCAAGCGGTTGCTAGGATGGCAATGAGAGGTTAGGCTACACAAACCTGAATGTTCAACCAGTGTGTCTCTACGCTCAATATCCACTCTATTTAGGTGTGCACATAGCCATTTGGCCCAGCCCTGTAACAAGGGTCACTGCGCATTTGCATAACATGTACACATGCACAGCTGTTATTGCTTGCAAACGATACTAGAGAGATGGATATTACATGTCTTATGTGCATGGATAGTTACCTAGCTCTTCCAATTTTCTTTGCTATCATGCTGCTAAACTGTCAGATGACTACAATTCATATGTATCCTGTTACTGAGTATTGTAATTGCCAATAGACATAACTAATGTTTGCATAACATAACATAAATGCTATGTAAAATGGAATACAGATCTGCCTAGAATACTGTACATTAAACAGTTATTGGCACAATAACCCACAATGCAAATCATATTTGCACAGTAAGCCCAACTTTGACATGTTCATCTCACTAATACACCCATAGATATGCCTACTGTTACAATATATCAACATAAACTATCCCCTGTTATAGCACATACTTGTTGGACCAACTCTGACACTGACAGTGGCTGGAAAAGAATTGGTGAATTCCAAGCCCATATATATCATCCCTTGTGGTGTATGAGGAGTTTGCCTTGTTATCTACAGCAGTATACACACAGAATACTACAAGCATTACTACTACTCAACAATACATCACTACAAGATAGCTATTTCCACTTTATGCATTGATTACACTGTAATTATTACAGAACAGGTACTACATACACAGACATATTAAATGTTATACATACCTTCTTGGCAACTGGAGGTGTTATTGACTGGTATTTTAATCTTTTTCGGTTTGTGTTTCAGTCTTCTGTTGGGTATTTTGTACTGTTCTGCAGGTATATACAGATGGTTTGAATGTGTGTCAAGGCATCCTTTTATAGTTAGATCAATAACATGTGCTATCCTGATCACCAATTGGTGTTCTGATGTAGTTAATTGCACGCACATCGGCTCTGCAGCTACTGCATTACCATGGCAACAGTGGAGTATATCTGAGTACTCCGCTTGGGTGTTGTCCCTTTGCCTTGCTTGTGAGGAAGACAGCCTGGAAGTGTTGTCTGCAATCTATTGCAACAGCTGTTTGGAGACAAATGCAAATATATTCTGTGTAATGCCTAGAGGATTTGGTCTAAATGTGAGTACTGCTGTTATATATCTGAACATTGCTACTTGTGCAGGGTTTGTCTGTACCTAATACTTCTGCATATGTTTCAGTCTGGCTAGGATGTTTGACCAGCTCAAGGCTGTATGGCTATGCATATTATGTTAGGGGGTTTACGGTGTGCTCACCAGACATCTTTAGTTTGGTGTAAATGTGTATCATACTGTGCTGATAATCAGTAATTGGTAACACTTCCTGGTGTAATTACTTTTCAACCCTCTGAAACAGGATTAGTTCAAACAAACCCTGTAACATCAGCAGCTGTTCCATTGTATAACACCAACTATTTCACATAGGGCCATGTTAGTGTGTCTCTGTCCAGGTATGTCAAGGTTTCAGCAGATGTTGTACAGTGGGTGAATAATTGGTTATGGTATGACAGTATGTATTGTTGTAATTAGTTTGGGTGTGGGGGAGATGTTGGTGGGTGTACATAGCAGATGCAGGTGTGTAGGAACTGCTTTTATACATATTCTATATGTGTGTGGGTGTTCGTTCTCTATGTGAACACCTATCCCTTAGTGGACTAATACTATGGTAATTGCAGGCTGATTCATTAAGGCACTGCTAAATTCTTCCTGTATAGCATGCAGGTAATGTTAGTCCTTGAATCCTTTTGGCAATGCATCGGAATGTAATAAAGTTTTGCTAAATGAAAGATGTCTGTGTATTTCTGTCATGGATATTTGCAGTCATTGTAGTTGCGTTGGTGACTAACCCTATTTGGCTCATGTCCATAGAACATATTTGTAATAGTGTATTGGCATATACTCTTCATATGTTATGTTCATATTGTTTGGGGGTGGCAGAGTGTGTGATTGCTATAGTCCATGTTATACTCAGATTTGAACACTTCAGATGCTGTATACACGCATATATGTATATATTTATATATATATATATATATATATATATATATATATATATATATATATATAATATATATTATTGCATACGTTTATATGTACCTCCATAGATGTGTAGATGTTTTTAACCTATCTATATAACTACATATATGTATATCTCTATATATCGACATGTATCTATGTATCTCTCTGTCTCTCTCTCTATATAGATATGTACATCTGTATATATATATAATATATATATTTATATATATATATATATATATATATATATATATATATATATATATATATATAGCATGCACCTTTCATTGGGTACATGGCGATTTGTCCTATTTCCACACAATCCTCCCTTTTGTTTTTTAACCTGTTTGAATACATAACTGGCATATGTACATCTGAAGTAACTTACTGGCAGGTCACTCTGAGGATGGTGTACATGTTTGTGGGTTCTAATCCTGGAAGTGGTTAGTATTTTACCTCTCAGAGCAGGCACTGGTAGGGAAAGTGTGATTAATGCATATTTAAGCAGTTGTAAGCAAGTTTGCCCATGGTCTGCTTGACGGTAAGCAAATGTTACACCTGTGAAACGCTTATCCGGTTACCGTGTTTAAGAACCGCTTACCGTCATGCAAACCCACACAAAACCGCTTACAACTGCTTAAAACCTTAATCAACCTGCATCCAACAGCCCTTATTCTGGCCTCAAAATAAATTAACAACCCTTGAAACCGGGACCATGAACACCACAGTCACTGACTTTACCAGTGAGGCATCTGAGGTATGTACAAATGGCATGGTGTTTAGAATATACATTTTACTACAGGCATTCCTCACTACTGAAAACAAATGTGACAGTCAGTTGGTGTACATATGTATGGTACTTGTTGGTGTTCATATGTTTGTGGAAGTAGGTGTTGCAATGTGACCTGACAGGGTGTATTATGGATGAGAAAGGTTCTTGTTTTGTTTCTTTTTTATATTGTCCCCATATTCCATGTATACCCCTCCAGTTCACTTACTGAACATCCAACCCAGGCTCTCCTTGATGCATAATTTCATTACCCATCATTCCTCCCCCACCCCAATCTCCACATACACAACAACCATCCCTTGTATGGTGAATTAAGTTAATATTAATAGTTATAATACCAGAGCTGCATGTGTTTTGCGTACACTTCAATTCCTTTGGATTGCTTCTGTGTCACGAAGTGTGCTCATAGATGTTTATATATATGGCTATAGATGTAACTGTGTGTGTAAATATATATATATATATATATATATATATATATATATATATATATATATATATATATATATATATGTGCAGACATCACTGATATATATATATATATATATATATATATATATATATATATATATATATATATTTAGTATTCATTTTTAACAGTTATACATATGTAGACTTGTATATGTTGATTCACAAACTACAGTACATTACAATGTACTATACATATGTGCACAAAGTGACTGTCCCATTTGTGGTCAGTACTGTGGAATGCCTATACTAAAAGGTGTAGTCTAAAGACCACAAAGCATGTATACAGCTCTGATGGTTTAATGGTATGTTCCATTACTATGGTGTGCATGGTCCTGGGTTCAAGACCTGCTATGCTTGAAAATGTTTTTTACTCCAGAATAAGGCTCATTTAAGCAGTTGTAAGCATGTTTAAAAGTGTTTGTGCAACATTAAAGCAGCAGTTAAACACAGTTAAACAAAATTTAAAAACGTATAACCTGTGCGCGCAAACACGGCCACATCTGCTAACTACTCAGGATATATACATTTCAGTGAAGTAACATCTCACTATGTGATTACATAACATTACAATCTCTGTTGACTTTACTCTCTGGCACACATGGGTTTATATGGGTATTTCAAATGTTTATTATACTGAAGAATATTACCTAAATATGCAAGCTGTGGTTAAGGTATACATTTCACATGAAAAACATCTCTGACTTTACTGGGATTTGAACCATGAATGCACAGATACTATGCAAATGCTGTAACCATTACAATATTGACATTAACATTGCTGATGCTGCCTATTTCCTATTTAGATGATTTCTATGTGCAAGCTAGGCTAAGCAAAGGGCGGAGGTGCCCAAAACCCACTGAGCTTCACTTACTCCTGAAATCAAAACATAACAAATGAAATGAGAGACTATAAATTAAATTCCTAACTACATTAGGCATAGCCCCTCACTGACATACTTCAAGAGAAACCTTGATGTGTGAATGGGTAACAGAATATACACCCCTGGGATCATGTGTCCCAGAACCATACAGCCAGGGGGAGGGGGAGCCGCTCCAGTTTTATAACTTCAAGACCTGTTGGGGAAATTGAATGGTGTTGATTTTTCATGTTAACATGCCCTTTTTATATCACTAAGTGCCCCTATCACCCTCCACCACCCCAGTTTTCAACAGCTTCTGGCAACTCTGTCTGGAATCACTTCATTGACTATGCTTGACAGAGGCTCAGTTACTTCGTCAATGGCACAGAGAAAGCCAACACACTGTAGCTATGCTTCTAAATGCCCTTGGGCAGATAGCCTACTACCTATCTGTGAACCTGTAAAGTGCAGGCCATCACAGAAATAATTTGTGAATAAACAGAGCTTTCAGATCACAATATACAGTGAAAAATCACCATGTAGTCAGAAAACAGTTAAGTACAGCAAGAACATACAGAACACTGATGCTTTATCACTTCAAAAGCCTATCTTGGAAGCTAGAAGACTTTTATCAGTTTAAGGCTTTCTATTGCTTACCACTAGGTTACCTACAGGAAAGATGAGAAACAAGCACAGATGGGAAACATGCATGCAACAATAAGATACCGGCTTGCATGTGTCAGCCTTAGGCTTTCGAATACTGGCCAAGGCTACTGGCGCCCCCATGGTGCCTTTTATAGGCAAGTCTCACAGGTGAATCCCACCTCCATAAACAGCACAATAGCAAAATCAATGAGGGTTATGCTACTCAACGCCAGGAGTTGTAATCACAAAATGCACACACTCACAGCACTCCTCAGTATGGACAACGTCAACATCTGTGTAGTAACTGAAACCTGTTTTAAGGCTCCTGAGAGCACACCACCACTACTGTACTACAACCCATGCCACACATTTCAGCCACAGAACATGGACTGACACAGACATGGAGAGGGTTTATCCATAGTCATCAGGGATACCTACACCTCCAGGTTAGTGGGGCAGCATGACACCTCTGAGATCATCCATGTACAGCTAACATCAGCCACAACTGCAATGCAAATTGTGGCCTGCTACAGATCACCCTCCATGACCCAGGACCACCACTCCACCTACCTGGAGACAGTGGAAAACATGACAGTCCTACCGAACACCCTGGTATTGGTCAATTTCAACTAACCTACCATTAACTGGGAAACCTACTTGAGTACTCACTTCCAGGCCCAGCGCTTCATGGAATTTATCACCTCAAATGCCCTGTATCAGATGGTAAACTCCCTAATCAGAGGTGGACACATACTAGAAGTGGTAATCACCAACATGGGTGACAGGTGCACCACAGCAGAGGTAAACTGGTCACTGGTTATATCTGACCATGAACTATTCACTGATGATTTCCACACACAACCTTCTCCCCCACCCAAGGTAACCACAGTGAAAACCTTTCCTACAGCTAACTTCACACTACTAAAGACAGAGGTGGGAGGTTTCACAGCCCCCATGGTAAGGGAAAACACTGCTCAAGATACAGAAAGATTTAGAAATGCACTCTATAAGGATGTATGGATCATGCCATCACTGGTAAACCAAGACTCACTCCTCCAAGACAAGGACACCAGTCTGGTGGACCCCTGCAATAAACAGGCTATACAACAGAAGTAGGACAGTAGTCCAGAAAAACAGCAAATCCCAAGAAGGGCAGACATCTGTGACCAGTATTAGTAAGAAACTTAGGTCCCTCATGAAATCATCCAAGGCTAACTTCAACAGGAAACTAGGCAAGGATTCAAAAGATAACCACAAAGCCTTCTTTGGCTATGTCCAGGATCTAAGTGGTAATACACACATTTGCACTGTGCCGGTGCAATATAGCACAAAATATACTGAACCTACTAATATCGCCAACATCCTTGCAGATACATTCAATGCAAACTTCACCCCCTAAAGAGCCCACAACAATACCCATAAAGTACAGTATCCCAGACATCAGAGACACACAGCTAGAAATAGCCCTCTCAAACGTCAAAACACAGCATCAATGGAGGCAGCTGGTGTCCCAGACTGTGTCTTCCAAACACTACAAGATGAACTAACTCCCCCCCCCCATCTAATTAAGCTTTTCAACCTCTGCCTCTACACAGGATACATGCCCATACAATGGTGCATAGCAACGGTTATTCCACTCCACCAAGGTGGAAACACAACTGACCATGGTAACTACCACCCCATAAGCCTGACTAGCCTGGTCTACAAAGCTATGGAGCACATCCTCATGGCACTCATTAACAAAGACATTGGTAACCTCCAAACACTTGACCCAACCCAGGTCAGCTTGGTTGAGTGCAGATCATGCCTACTGAACCTGTTTGATGTCTTACAGACAGTCACCAAGGCATTAGATGAGGGGAGAGGTGGTTCACACATACTACCTGGACCTTGCCAAAGCATTTGACACCATTCCCCACTCAGGTATTATTGATAAACTCACCAGCTGGTACATGAACCCATACATCACAGGATGGGTTGCCAACAGGCTTACACGCAGAACCCACATGGTAAGACTAGCGGCCTCCAGGATCAACTCTTAACCAGTCACAACTGGTGTCCCACAGGACTCAGTCCTGGGACCCCTACTGTCTGGCATAAACTTCTCAGAGGTACAGGCAAACACAGGTGGACTACGGCAGACCATGTTTGGCAATGACTGCAAACTGAGAGCCATAATTGACAGTCCAGCTGACACAGACATCCTTCAAAGGGCCTCACAGAGACCAACACAGGGTGTCAAAGTCATGGCCTCAAGCTAATTGCCACAAACTGCATGGTCATTCCATTTGGGAAAAACTAAACACCCACATATTAACACATAAGTGGCAGTCACCTTAATACAGACAAGGTAATAGGGGATCTGGGGACTAAGGTAGATAGTGATCTCTCCTTTGACAATCATATCACCAAAGTAGTTAGGACATTCTTCTATGTAGGCCATCTGATTACTAAAGGGTTTGCATCTAGACATACTGAGGTTATAGTGCCCCTTTACTCATCACTCATCAGTCCCATCATAGAGTATGATAACCCATTTGGGATGTACCTCAGAAGACACTTCTGACAGCTGGAAGGTCCACAAACATACCTTGCCAAGAGGATTACTGGCCTCAAACATATGTCCTATGCAGCCAGACTGAATAAACTACTGCTTTACTCAGTGGCATCTCATTTACTCAGAGATGATCTCTGCTGGCCAACAAAGCCATGTCCAACTCAGGCTTAATAGATATGCCCCACGTATGGGGATCCATATCACAGTGAGCCACACACTGTAGTGAGCTAAACCTTGCCACAACAATAACTAGAACATGCTGGAGGGACAGATTCTTGTTTTGTACTTTCCCTACGCAGTCATGTTGCAAAATGTGTTTTGTAGCTGATATAATGCAATTCTACTTTGTTCTGCTGTGACACTTTACTGTTTTCTTTGCAGTGCAGCCCCTCCCCTTTCTTGTTCTGCAGGTAGCTGCTTGCAGCCTTGTTAGCTGTTATCAATGGCCCACTGTAGGTTCCTAAGTGTTAATTAATCATTTGCACTCCAATTTCCCTGCTGCAGCATTTCCTTATTTTTTTCCTATATCCTTCCTGTTTCAGCTCTGGTGCATGCCACGCAAACCCGTTTACCAAATTTAAGCATGTTTTAATCTCCGTTCACATGCATACTCAGTTACTTTGTGTGCTCTCAGCTAAACAAAGCTATAGCCAGTTCAACACACCCCTTTCCTGCAGCTTTGCTTTGCTACAGGAAAACCGGATTAGCAATGCTCCAATCTGCTTACAGCAAAGGTGACACACCCCTCCCTTGATGTCATTTTTATCTCAAGGGCACACCTCGGTGTTATAATGCCATGCTGTGAGGTGCATCCTTACACCAGTGGGGAATCTGTGATTCAGTATTACTCCTCTCATTTGCATGGCATTGCCGACTAATTCCTAGCAACCGTGCAAAACACTGTCACAGCCCCTTAGCAACCCTTGCACCATGGTGTGGTGAAACATGCCTGCCACTGACTATTATGGGGAAATCATGATATGTGTTACATTGCAGTTTTATTCTATATTTTTCTATTTTCCTTGCGATCCGGTTTGCGCACCACTGCCCTGCGCTTAAACTTTGCGATAGTGCAAAAAATAAAATTAAATGTTCTTTTTATATTTTGCACATTTTTTTTTCATGCCAATGGCTATATATTTAGCCATTGGCATATATTGACAATATAATACATGTGTTTGGTCGGCTGTTATGGCTCCAATTTTATGTTTGCAAAAATGTAAACTATTTTTTACGGTATACATTTCTGCATGCTTGCACTACGTCTGCACCACTTCCTGGATTGCTAAATACCGTCACTTGCATGCTACACTGCTGCTAATGGGGTAATTAGCATACAGGGGCTGGGAGCTGTGCGGGCGTAGCATACACAGGTAGTTCATGTGGAAACAGCTCGTATTTGGATCGCTTGCCGGCCATATTTGGTGTTGGAATGCCAACGCTACGCCTGCACCTGGTGCAAGCTTCATGAATCCTGGGGAGTATGTTTGATCATAAAATCTGGATTTAATTACCCCTTCCATCTAGTTTACCATTATCTAATGCTCGTGTGCATAAACATTATAGAGTGCATTTTCAAGTGAAACACAGAAGGTAGGAGGAGTATTAAGGTCTGTAGTTTATACTGACCTCCTTAAAACTTTTAAATGGGGTTAAAGAAGTTAATTCAACATTACTATGAAGAATATTAGGTTGAAGTTTAAGTTTGTTATACCTTACATTAGAATATCACCGTAATATGTAAACATGTAACCTGAAGTTATTTGTTTTTGTGTATAATGCAACTGGGTAGTTAAAAGATATAGCAGTCCCATTGGCTTGTTATATGCTTAATGATATACTTCACTCACTTATATTATGGCATGCACAGACCATATCCTTATTTATGCTTAAAAGTTTATATACAGGTGCGCGATGTATACAAAACCTAAATTTAAAAGTGTAAACTCTTTTGATGAAGAAAATTATTTTATAAATTAGTGGGAAGAAGAGGGTGGGGATAAATGTAAATATGATTTTATATATGTACATATGTTAAGTATTTCATTTCATAAATTGACTATACAATTATCTTACTAATTGTATTGTTTTTTAATAGAACCTTCAAGAAAGTTACTTCATAATAAAGCCTGAATATTTAAAATCTATATTCCTTTTGAAATATTAATAGTGTATAAGAAAACTGTAGATGAATCTATATTATAAAACTAAGGTTTTATGATTTCTATTTTACATATCTATTATTGGTCATTATTCTGTTGATTGATCATTTTCTTTAAGTTTGTTCAGTATAATAAGAGATTATTGCTATTTGTTGTTAACCTAATATAGTAGTTGATGAGAATTTTATTAATCAACCTATAAATATATTCCACATTATCAGCCTTGTTGACAGAAGCTAATGAGCTGTTGCTATTAGTTAGGTGGGTAATCTGAGTGGTAAATGCTACTCAAATTGGGAGTTTCAAACTCTAGAAAGGGTTTGGTTGAATCCAGTTTTATGTATTTACATTTTCATTGTTTGTTGATATCTTTACAGACGTTCACTATTTTTTTGTATGCAAAAATATAACATATGGGTTATCACTTGATTAATTGCTTCTTACTAGACATAAGCTTCTTGACAGTATTCCTCATATAGTCTTTTTGAAGAAAATATCAAGGGTCAACTTAAATCTTACACATAAATACAATTTCAAATGTTTTTGTTAAAAGGTATTTCAATCAATATTAATGGTTTAAATAACCCATGTGAGAGGGAAAGTTTACTTAAATATCTTAAACTCCATAAATCACATTTAATATTTCTACAAGAAACACATTTACTATCTGATGACATAAAAAAAACTTAATACTAAAGCTTATACTGTATTATCAAGCTCAGAACTCTCTCAAAAGAAAAGAGGAGTAGCTATTCTATGGAGTAACACAATATCCCTTCCCAAGATAATTGAAGTCTATAAAGATGACAAAGGAATGTTTTGCTCAGCAACTATTAAATTTGATAATAAAATATTTACACTTGTAAACATTTATTGGTTACCTGGAATTGGGGCAAATACAGTAAAACAACATATAAACCAGATTACTAATTTATCTAAAGATAAAATTATAATAACAGGTAACTTTAATTGTATCTTAAATGACAAACACTAATACTAGATAAAGATAAAAGGAGGATTTCTGCACCAGCTAAACTGTTAATGGAATTTATAGACCTATATGTTTTAAAAGATACCAATAACTTTGCGGAACCAAACTCATTATTTTTTTTACCTTTTATTTTCATAGACACAAAACTAATTCTAGAACTGACAGAGTCTTAATTTCCAATGAACTGACTAATAGCTTAACTAAAACAAAAGTAATTTCATGTCCCTTATAAGATCATAATTCTATAATATTTGAGTTATTAATTAATACAAATTATAACATCCAAATTAAAAAGATACCAGCCTACATTACAAAATTAAAAGATTTTAAAGATTTCATCTCATCAGAAATTCAAAACTCTATTACTTTAAATACTACAGATGACATTTCTGAAATATACATGGGATGCTTTAAAAGCTTATTTATATGGGAAAATTGTTAATTGGTATAATACGAAAAAGAAAGTATGGGATAAAGAATTACAGGACATACAACTTGAATTAGATAACTTGAAGCTTAATAATAGGGGAGGTAATGATAAAAATGAAAAAGAAAAATAAATCATCTCATTAAACAATTAATACATGGAGATTTTGAATCATAAAACCATGATTAGTTTAGAGAAATTTAAATTTATAAACTTCTCTACCAATCCTAAATCTTTAAATATATTGGCTAACAAAACCAAAAGACTTAATAAGTTTAATCATATTAATGAGATATTCGCTCCTAAAAAAAGAAAGATGGTCTCTGATTTACATAATATTTTAATAGAATTCAGAGAATTTTTCCTCAATATTAGCCAAACACCTAATAAGACTAATTCTAAAGAAGAGACCAAATCCTTTATTAATAAATACACTAAAAATAAACTTATAGAAAAACAAGTCACCATTATGGATAGACCTATATCAATTTCAAAACCAAATTAGTAAGCTGAAACAGAATAAAGCACCAGGTAATTATGGCATCATTCCAGAAATCAATAAGATCTTACCCAAAACTGCAATAAATCTACTCCATGAAGTTTTTAATATCTCTCAAAATAACATTACTATCCCTCCTTCTTTGAAATATACTTTTATATCACATATACTGAAATCTAATAAAGATCCTATTAATTGTTCTTCATATAGACCAATTTCTTTATTAAATATTGATTATAAGATGTTCATGTCCATTTATGCAGATATGCTAAAGAATTTTTTTCCAAACTTAATAGATGATGATCAGATAGGTTTTATTGTAAACAGAAACACATATAATAATATAAAAAGAACTATTACCTTGATTGAATCAGTTAAGAACTTAAACAAAATCCTTACACTAATAAGTCTTGATATAAATTGTGCCTTTGATTCAGTTAATTGGGATTATTTATTTATACTAATGGAACAGCTAAATGCATCTAATAATTTTATAAATCTTATTAAACAATTATATAAAGTCAGCCAAGCTTATATCAAAATTGGTACCAGTATTTCACAAAATATACCAATAGTCAAAGGAACTAAACAAGGATGCCCTTTATCTCCATTACTCTTTACATTAGTAATGGAACTGTGGGCAAATCTAATTAGAATGGATAAAGATATTGAAGGGTTCAAGTTAAATTCCAATGTGTCTTCCAAATTACAAATGGTTGCAGACAATATACTTATAACTTTAGGGGGTAATAACTCATCTATTACTGCAGTCTATAAAAATATGGAACATTTTCAAAAAAAAGTCTGGACTAACCTTCAACAATAACAAAACAAAAATCCTTCTTATTTGTTCGAACAAATACACATTAGATAATACTAACATAAAATAGCACAAGTTGAACAGATAATATATTTGGGTATAGTAATTACTAAAATATCAAAGATATTATTCAAATACATTATAATATTAGTCTTTCTGTAATTGAAGGCCTCATAAATAAATGGAAAAGATCCCTTTTTCCATGGAAGAAAAACATTCAATCATAAAAATAATTTTACTTCCTAAAATACTTTATATTATATAATCAATATCTTTACCTCCTCCAAAAATAATAATCAAGAAATTCAATTTGATGATCCAAAAAATGTTATGCAAAGAATTGCACTATCCTAACACATGAGAAATTGGGATAATGGAGGCATAGGTTTACCCAATCTGGATTTATATTCAATTTCTTCAGTGACTAAATCCATCTCCCTTCTAATAGATATAGACTACACCACAAAATGGAAAAACATTTAGAAATACTATCTGGTGACTCAAATATCAATATCAATGCAAAAAAATAACATTAGTGAAAAACTGGGAAGAAAAAACTGTAGCAATACTAAACCACGAAGCCCCAAATTAGAAAAATGCCACACTCTCCGTAAATGCCCAAGTAGCTTCTGATGTTGAATTTCAACTCCCTTATTGTGGAAAACACTTCAAATGTTAAAAATAACCAAAAGATGATTAGGTAGAATCCACAAATCTTTTATTCCACAGCACCACCACAAGTAAAACAAAACGATAATCCACAAGCGCTTTCGCCGTTAAGTAGCGGCTTTTTCAAGTGTATTGGTTTGCTGTAAAACTCCATATTTAAATAAAACAAACCTATCATGTGCTTTCATTAATTGAATTATCACCATCAATTAATTGTGTATAAAATATTTAAAAAGACATTTTATGTCATAAAATGTACTTCCAGCAGCTAAAATACCGGTAATGCTTACACTGAATTTATAAATGCCCTCAATATAAACAATGAAAATAACCTAATTAAAAAATCACGTAATGTCATAAGAAATTTTTGCTTAAAAATATGTCTCAATACATACAATACAGACTTATCAAAAATACATTCACTTGATAATTTACAAAAATATTACATTGTTACTAAAAACTCAAGAAAACCATAATTTAACTTCCTATGCAGGACTCGATGTTGTAAAGTCCCTTATTTTTTGTGTTGTATAGTATGGTTGCTTTCATCCATTATCACAATAATAATACAAACTTGTTAAGACTGTGTTTAAAAAATGTGCATACATACTCTTATTTCATTTCAACCTACTTCTTTTGGCTCTGAGTATATCACCAATACTAATCCCCTCATTTAAACCTGGATGCTTTGTCGCATTTAAGTTCAACTGCCAAATAAGTTCCTTAATACCAAGGGCCGTTTCCCAGTCATTCATTTGGATATTAAAAGGCTATTTTTCTATATATTCACTTCATACAAATAAATTTAATTATATGACATTTTTCTTAAAATGTTTAGAAACTATATATTTAAATATACCATATATAAAGATTGGCTGTTTCTTCTTTTTCCCATAGCTTTCACTCAAGGAGTTATTTTCTCTTCCAATTATGCAAAAACGTCATTATTTAAACAAAAATATTTAATATACTGGTACCAGATGATGATAAATGATTAACTGAAATCAATTGATTATCTCAAAGTTGAATTTGAAATTGATTCACTTTTATGGCTGGACTTACAGGAATGTAGACAATTTCTCTTAAATAAATTTGATACAATGCTCCCAATAATCAAAAAGTCAATACCTAAACTCTTACAATATTTGATAGTATCCACACAACATAAATCTTCTACTAAAAATAAATTATCACACTTATATAAAGCAATCAAAACTGGCATAGATGTCTATCCTGTTAGTTACTGGAAATATTTGTTTCCATTAACAATTATCTTCCTAATGACCTAGACAAGCAAAATATATTAGAATCTGCTAATATGACCACTTCATCAACTAAATGGAGATTATTTACTTGGAAATATATGCATAGGTCATTTCTTACTCCTTACTCTTTAAGTAAATTTTGCAAAAAAGAGTATACTTGTTAGAGATGTAAATAGAAGTAAATGCTAATTGGTCACATATTTTTTTTTATTGTATAGCTTTAAAAATGTAGTGGGAAGACATTAACATTTTTCAACAAGCCTTTTTTTCAGATAATTTTACACTTATGAAATCTCTGGTCTTATTAAATACAGCAGTACCAGAATGCATCAGGAAATTTAAATACCCTTTGATTTAGTCTATATTAGCAGTCGACTTCTCCCTCATTTCGAGAATTTAAAAACCTTCGCATTGAAGTTTCTCTTTTGGAACAATTGACCATTAAGTCTAGATCCAATAGGAATACATCTTTTTATAATATGTGGAATAAGTTATATGAATTACTTGGAAAATAATTTGTTATCTTAGTAAAATGTTGATATAACAAACACTCATATATTGTACATTTGTGAACATCTTTGTAAATAGTTTAGTTATGTTTGTGTAAATCAACTTGTTTTTATTCAACTAGAAATTTTAATATTTGTTTCACCATTGAAATCAATAAAGCTGTTTTAAAAAAATTGATCTTCTGCTTTTACTTAAACCACAAGACTTTTTTTCTGCAAAATTTGCATTTAATTTTATTTGTTTATACTAACTGCATTTCTTCATAAAACTGATAATCCCACCTACTTTCATTTTTCACTGTGTGTGTGTGTGTGTGTGTGTGTGTGTGTGTGTGTGTGTGTGTGTGTGTGTGTGTGCCAGACTCGGTTCACATTTTTTACGAGAAGAGAGTGCGTAACTCTGTGTATTTATTTTATGAGTTTGTGGACTTGGTGCATTAAAACCCCCTCCATACACACACACACACACACACACACACACACACACACACACACACACACACACACACACACACACACACACACACACACACACACACACACACACACACACACAAGTGTGTGTGTGTGTGTGTGTGTGTGTGTGTGTGTGTGTGTGTGTGTGTGTGTGTGTGTGTGTGTGTGTGTGTATACACTGACTGTATTTACCTTATGAGCGTTTGGACTATTAAACATTAAACTGCAACAACATATATGGATGCAGATAGGAATGTAAAAATCTACTTGTGAGTGTGTGTCTGTGTGTGTGTGTGTGTGTGTGTGTGTGTGTGTGTGTGTGTGTGTGTGTGTGTGTGTGTGTGTGTGTGTGTATGTGATACCTATAGATATAGATAATACACCTAGCTGCAGTTTGAAAGTGTGTGCGTGTATGTGTGTGTGTGTGTGTGTGTGTGTGTGTGTGTGTGTGTGTGTGTGTGTGTGTGTGCATGTGTATGTGTGTGCGTGTGCGTGTGCGTGTGTGTGTGTGTGTGTGTGTGTGTGTGTGTGTGTGTGTGTGTGTGTGTGTGTGTGTGTGTGTGTGTGTGTGTGTGTGTGTGTGTGTGCCTCTACACTGACTGTGTTTATTTTATGAGCATTTGGTGTTTGCTACATTAATATACTGCAATATATATATATATATATATATATATATATATATATATATATATATATATGGATGGATGGATATAGCTGTGTGTGTGTGTGTGTGTGTGTGTGTGTGTGTGTGTGTGTGTGTGTGTGTGTGTGTGTGTGTGTGTGTGTGTGTGTGTGTGTATGTATGATCTTGACCATACGAAGTTCGATTTTCTGCAGAACTGATATTCTGAAGGTGACCCATCTACACACACATACACACACACACACACACACACACACACACACACACACACACACACACACACACATGCATGAGCTTACTACACATTAGCAAAAACAACCAAAGTCGACTATCAAAATATCAACTACATATGCCCGAAAACAAGGAAGTCAACACCACAATAAGCATCAAAAATAAACAGCCTTGGCTCAAGCAACTTCAAACTTTAAAAAAACAAAATAAATGTGTTCCCCCCACATCCCCTGCTAACTATATACACTAACTAGCAGATCACACAGTCCGTGGGGAAAGAGAATATTTTCCTAACTGGGGATTGTCAGTCTCATACACCTGTTGATCAACTTCCTAGGCAAAAATATGAAGTTGACTATACAACTGCCGACATGACAAACACTATAGATTTTAACTGCCACACAGACATGTTATATACATATAGATAGTTAGATGGACATAGAAAAACATACACATAAATACATTTGCATAAATTATCCCATCAAAACATGCAATCATCAAGAATGCAAAATTTCTCAACTCACCTTTCTGCAGAAGATGCAAATCCAGCCCAGTACATGGGATAACCTACCAACACCCAGCTGTACACACGTGGGTCAAAGTCATTAGTTTTTACTAAACATGTAAACTACCTGCCTTAATAATCTGCCTTCCTTTAACAAAGGGGCTATAACCCCACAACCCAAGCATGGGTAGCCTTCACTGATCCTTGCATCCCCCATACTTTTATCTATGAACTCCGCCATTGTGCTACAATGAAAAAAGTATAAAAGTCTACTTATAGGGAACCACTTCTACTGAGTTATCAGAAAATGTACTGCCAGTTATAACTCACAAAAAAGCCATCACACTAGCAGCAATCTACTACCATGTACTCTCCCTTAATGTAAACCAGAACCAACTAAGCACTTCACTTCTCATCAATTTCCATAGACTAGTATAGAACAACATTCACAAACTACTATAATTAAGTACTTATTTAATAACCATCTTTGGTATACTATAACATTCACATACTGTTATAACTAAGTACCTATTCAATAACCATGTTTGGTATACCCCAGCATTCACATACTGTTATAACTAAGTAGCTACTCGATATCCATGTTTGGTTTACCCCAGCATTCACATACTGTTACAACTAAGTAGCTACTCAATAACCATTTTTGGTATACCACAGCATTCACATACTGTTATAACTAAGTAGCTACTCGATAACCATACTTGGTATAACACAGTATACACATACTGCACAATTAAGTAGCTACTCGATAACCATGTTTGGTATAGCACAACATTCACATACTGTTACAACTAAGAAGCTACTTTATAACCATGTTTGGCATACCCTAGCATTCACATACTGTTATAACTAAGTAGCTACTCAATAACCATTTTTAGTATACCACAGCATTCACATACTGTTATAACTAAGTAGCTACTCAATAACCATACTTGGTATAACACAGTATTCACATACTGCACAATTAAGTAGCTACTCGATAACCATGTTTGGTATAGCACAACATTCACATACTGTTACTACTAAGAAGCTACTTTATAACCATGTTTGGTATACCCCAACATTCACATACTGTTACAACTAAGTAGCTACTCAATAACCATTTTTAGTATACCACAGCATTTACATACTGTTATAACTAAGTAGCTACTCAATAACCATACTTGGTATAACACAGTATTCACATACTGCACAATTAGGTAGCTACTAGATAACCATGTTTGATAGCACAGCATTCACATACTGTTACAACTGACTAGCTACTTGATAACCATGTTTGGTATACCCCAGCATTCACATACTGTTATAACTAAGTAGCGACTCAATAACCATTTTTAGTATACCACAGCATTCACATACTGTTATAACTAAGTAGCTACTCAATAACCATACTTGGTATAACACAGTATTCACATACTGCACAATTAGGTAGCTACTCGATAACCATGTTTGGTAGCACAGCATTCACATATTGTTACAACTGAGTAGCTACTTGATAACCATGTTTGGTATACCCCAGCATTCACATACTGTTATAACTAAGTAGCCACTCAATAACCATGCTTGGTATAACACAGCATTCACATACTGTACAACTAAGTAGCTACTCAATAACCGCATTTGGAATACTCCAGCATTTGCATACTTTTATAACTAAGTAGCTACTCGATAACTGTGTTTTGTATACTACAGCATTCACCTACTGTTATAACTACGTAGCTACTCGATAACCGTGATTGGCATACCGCAGCATTCTCATACAGTTATGCTACTCGATAACCATGTTTGGTATACCCCAGCATTCACATACTGTTATAACTAAGTAGCTACTCGGCAATAGGATGCTTTTCACTGTCGGACCAGTTCTCAACGTTTTGCCTGTCGTCACATAGTTTTCTTCGTGCACACAGGATACCACAGCGGTTTTATTTTTATTTTTATCGTTGTTGCCACCGGTGGTTTTATTTTTTATTTTTTATGAAAGCCAACATTGCCTTCTAAGTACAGGATTTCTTGCCCCAGTTGTTTTTTGGATGTCTCATCGTAGAGATGGCGATATTAAGTTGTGTTTATATTAATCGGCATGTCTTGCAGTACCAAACAATGATATTACGTTGCTGTTTTTTTGATAATATGCTTTGCAAGGGTACTTTTGCTAGGCAGTGTTTGACAACTTTACCTGCTTTCACAGATACAACTATATGCTTATCTGGTGTTTTTGATGCATTAGTTTTGGTTATTAGCTTCATGGTAAGGGGCTCATGATGAGCTCTGTTTAGCGACTCTATTTTTAGAGTCATTATACATTTTATTTTAAGAATGTATTTTATCGATCTATTTGTGGTTTTTTGCCCATGTTTTGTACTTGATCAAGGACACTTGTTGCTTTGTTTTATAAGCAACTTTGATCTTTTAGCAGGCGTGCACTGTTAGCTTTGCGCCTGGATTTGTTGTTTTTCATTGTGATAGCAGAATTGTTTTAAGGCGCTTTGGCGCATTCTATGCTAATTGTTTTTATTTATGTGTTCATATGTCTTCTTATTTCTTTTTGTCTTTTTTGTTTTTGTCTTTGTTTATTATTTTTGAATTTGCCAATGATATCTTTTTAAATTAGCTCAGCATGAATGCTACAATTATTCAATCAGTGTTCTGATTAGCAAGTTTTGAGCGCCAAGAATTTCTGTATAAATGGCTGCTTAATTTTATGTTTTATTACACCTGAAGAAGCATAGTGTTACTATGCGAAAGCGCTTGTGTTTTCCAGTTTTTTATTAAAGAAGCTTTCTACTATTGTGGATTTCTCTGTGTGGTGTATCCAGTGGATTTGGTGTGTTCCTACCTGATAATAGTGTTCGGTACACCCCAGCATTCACATACTATTATAACTAAGTAGCTACTCAATAACCATGTTTTGCATACTGCAGCATTCACATACAGTTATGCTACTCGATAACCATGTTTGGTATACCCCAGCATTCACATACTGTTATAACTAAGTAGCTACTTGATACCAGTGGTTATTGATATATGAAAGCTCAGTAATATAGAAAACTATTACATTGGCCTTGACAACTTGACTATTCAGTGACTTACAGACATATCATACATACATCTCTCTCTATATATATGGATCTACCTGACAACACCGACGCACCACAACACCGACAACGAAATCACCGACACCACATAACCGAAAGTTCACATACACAAAACCGCACATGCCCGACACACCACAATCCCGACAATCAACAAACAAAACAAATCCCCTGTCCAAAAAGCACACACACAACACAAGCACACCACAATCCTTACAAATCCGCACTAACCTGACATACACAACTATCTACAACTTTAACCCAAACCCTAACCCTAAGGTCCGTCACTATCGCACACTCACCTAACCCACACCCTAACCCTAACTCACTTTACCCGCCCCTAACCCTAAAGACTGTCACTATTGCACACTCACCTAACCTGCGCCCTAACCCTAACTCACTTAACCCACCCCTAACCCATAAGACTGCCACTATCGCACACTCACCTGACCCGCGCCCTAACCCTAACTCACTTAACCCGCCCCTAACCCTAAAGACTGTCACTATCGCACTCTCACTGGACCCGAGCCCTAACCCTAACTCACTTAACCCACCCCTATCCCTAGAGTCCGTCAATTTCGCACACTTAACTTACTCGCACCCTAACCCTAATGTCTGTCACTACCGCATACTTACACAGCCTTTTCACATGTCGGTGTTTTCAGCGTCGGGGTTTTCACCCGTTGGTCATCCCGGTTTTCGATCTTCTGGTGTCGGTCTTCTCATCGTCAGCGTTATCAGGTAGACCCATATATATATATATATATATATATATATATATATATATATATTTTTTTTTTTTTTTTTTAAACGTGACTGTATTTCAAACTATCAGATAAACAAAAAAATGTCAAACAATTGATCTCAAAAGATAGAAATTCAAATTATCACACAATTATTTTTTATTCATAGGCAAGATGCACAGCGCCACCCACTCCACCATTAATCATTTAAACCAACTCTGAGATCACACAACAGCAGGAAAAGAAATATTCCTAATCCCGGCTGTACTGC
This sequence comes from Protopterus annectens, assembly GCF_019279795.1. Lineage (NCBI taxonomy): Eukaryota > Metazoa > Chordata > Ceratodontiformes > Protopteridae > Protopterus > Protopterus annectens. The sequence goes on along the minus strand of NC_056726.1, from coordinate 62,340,097 downwards.
AACCTCCCATGAAGTAATGGCAGCATTCAGCAATCATGTGATTATTCGTTCACTTTTTCCATGGAAGAAAAACATTCAATCATAAAAATAATTTTACTTCCTAAAATACTTTATATTATACAATCAATATCTTTACCTCCTCCAAAAATAATAATCAAGAAATTCAATTTGATGGTCCAAAAGATTTTATGCAAAGAATTGCACTATCCTACCACATGAGAAATTGGGATAATGGAGGTATAGGTTTACCCAATCTGGAATTATATTCAATTTCTTCAGTGATTAAATCCATCTCCCTTCTAATAGATATAGACTACACCACAAAATGGAAAAACATTTAGAAATACTATCTGGTGACTCAAATATAAATATTAATGCAAAAAAATAACACTAGTGAAAAACTCATTCATTTGGATATTAAAAGGCTATTTTTCTATATATTCACTTCATACAAATAAATTTAATTATATGACATTTTTCTTAAAATGATTAGAAACTATATATTTAAATATACCATATATAAAGATTGGCTGTTTCTTCTTTTTCCCATAGCTTTCACTCAAGGAGTTATTTTCTCTTCCAGTTACGCAAAAATGTCATTATTTAAACAAAAATATTTAATATACTGGTACCAGATGATGATAAATGATGAATTGAAATCAATTGATTATCTCAAAGTTGAATTTGAAATTGATTCACTTTTATGGCTGGACTTACAGGAATGTAGACAATTTCTCTTAAATAAATTTGATACAATGCCCCCAATAATCAAAAAGTCAATACCTAAACTCTTACAATATTTGATATTATCCACACAACATAAATCTCCTACTAAAAATAAATTATCACACATATATAAAGCAATCAAAACTGGCATAGATGTCTATCCTGTTAGTTACTGGAAATATTTTTTTCCATTAATAATTATCTTCCTAATGACCTAGACAAGCAAAATATATTAAAATCTGCTAATATGACCACTTCATCAACTAAATGGAGATTATTTACTTGGAAATATATGCATAGGTAATTTCTTACTCCTTACTCTTTAAGTAAATTTAGCAAGAAAAAGTATACTTGTTGGAGATGTAAAAAAGAAGTAAATGCTAATTGGTCACATATTTTTTTTTATTGTATAGCTTTAAAAATGTATTGGGAAGACATTAACATTTTTCTACAAGCCTTTTTTTCAGATAATTTTACACTTATGAAATCTCTGGTCTTATTAAATACACCAGTACCAGAATGCATCAGAAAATTTAAATACCCTTTGATTTGGTCTATATTAGCAGTCGACTTCTCCCTCATTTTGAGAATTTAAAAACCTTCTCATTGAAGTTTCTCTTTTGGAACAATTGACCATTAAATCTAGATCCAATAGGAATACATCTTTTTATAATATGTGGTATAAGTTATATGAATTACTTGGAAAATAATTTGTCATCTTAGTGAAATGTTGATATAAAAACACTCATATATTGCACATTTGTGAACATTTTTGTAAATAGTATAGCTATGTTTGTTTAATTCAACTTGTTTTTACTCAACTTGAAATTTTTGTAAATATGGTAATATTTGTTTCACCACTGAAATCAAAAAAGCTGTTTTAAAAAAAATCGATCTTCTGCTTTTACTTAAACCACAAGACTTTTTTTCTGCAAAATTTGCATTTAATTTTATTTGTTTATACTAACTGCATTTCTTCATAAAATTGATGATCCCACCTACTTTCATTTTTCACTGTGTATGTGTGTGTGTGTGTGTGTGTGTGTGTGTGTGTGTGTGTGTGTGTGTGTGTGTGTGCCAGACTTGGTTCACATTTTTTACAAGAAGTGAGTACATAACTCTCTGTATTTATTTTATGAGTTTGTGGACTTTGGGGCATTAAAACCCCCTCCATATACACACACACACACACACACACACACACACACACACACACACACACACACACACACACACACAGTGTGTGTGTGTGTGTGTGTGTGTGTGTGTGTGTCTACACTGACTGTATTTACCTTATGAGCGTTTGGACTATTAAACATTAAACTGCAACAACATATATGGATGCAGATAGGAATGTAAAAATCTACTTGTGTGTGTGTGTGTGTGTGTGTGTGTGTGTGTGTGTGTGTGTGTGTGTGTGTGTGTGTGTGTGTGTGTGTGTTTGTGTGTGTGTGTGTATTTGTGATACCTATAGATATAGATAATACACCTAGCTGCAGTTTGAAAGTGTGTGTGTGTTTGTGTGTGTGTGTGTGTGTGTGTGTGTGTGTGTGTGTGTGTGTGTGTGTGCGTGCGTGCGTGTGTGTGTGTGCATGTGTGTGTGTGTGTGTGTGTGTGTGTGTGTGTGTGTGTGTGTGTGTGTGTGTGTGTGTGTGTCTGATCTTAACCATACGAAGTTCAATTTTCTAACAAACTGATATTCTAAAGGCGACCCATCTACACACACACACACACAGACACACACACACACACACACACACACACACACACACACACACACACACACACACACACACAAACACACACATGCATGAGCTTACTACAAACAACCAAAGTCGACTATCAAAATATCAACTACATATGCCCGAAAACAAGGAAGTCAACACCTCAATAAGCATCAAAAATAAACAGCCTTGGCTCAAGCAACTTCAAACTTTAAAAAAACAAAATAAATGTGTTCCCCCCACATCCCCTGCTAAGTATATATACTAACTAGCAGATCATACAGTCCGTGGGGAAAGCGAATATTTTCCTAACTGGGGATTGTCAGTCTCATACACCTGTTGATCACCTTCCTAGTCAACCATATGAAGTTGACTATACAACTGCCGACATTACAAACACTAGAGATTTTAACTGCCACACAGACATGTTATATACATATAGATAGTTAAATGGACATAGAAACACATACACATAAATACATGCACATAAATTATCCCATCAAAACATGCATTCATCAAGAATGCAAAATTTCTCAACTCAGCTTTCTGCCGAAGATGCAAATCCAGCCCAGTACATGGGATAACCTACCAACACCCACCTATACACACATGGGTCAAAGTCATTAGTTTTTACTAAAAATGTAAACTACCTACCTTAATTTTCTGCCTTCCTTTAACAAAGGGGCTATAACCCCACAACCCAAGCATGGGTAGCCTTCACTGATCCTTGCATCCCCCATACTTTTTTCTATGAACTCCGCCATTGTGCTACAATGAAAAAAGTATAAAAGTCCACTTATAATGAACCACTTCTACTAAGTTATCAGAAAATGTACTGCCAGTTATAACTCACAAAAAAGCCATCACACTAGCAGCAATCTACTACCATGTACTCTCCCTTAATGTAAACCAAAACCAACTAAGTACATCACTTCTCATCAATTTCCATAGACTAGTATAGAACAACATTCACAAACTACTATAATTAAGTACTTATTTAATAACCATCTTTGGTATACTATAACATTCACATACTATTATAACTAAGTAGCTATTCAATAATCATGTTTGGTATACCCCAGCATTCACATACTGTTATAACTAAGTAGCTACTCGATAACCATGTTTGGTTTACCCCAGCATTCACATACTGTTACAACTAAGTAGCTACTCAATAACCATTTTTGGTATACCACAGCATTCACATACTGTTATAACTAAGAAGCTACTTGATAACCATACTTGGTATAACACAGTATTCACATACTGCACAATTAAGTAGCTACTCGATAACCATGTTTGATATAGCACAACATTCACATGCTGTTAAAACTAAGAAGCTACTTTATAATCATGCTTGGTATACCCCAGCATTCACATACTGTTACAACTAAGTAGTTACTCAATAACCATTTTTAGTATACCACAGCATTCACATACTGTTATAACTAAGTAGCTACTCAATAACCATACTTGGTATAACACAGTATTCACATACTGCACAATTAGGTAGCTACTCGATAACCATGTTTGGTAGCACAGCATTCACATGCTGTTACAACTGAGTAGCTACTTGATAACCATGTTTGGTATACCCCAGCATTCACATAATGTTATAACTAAGTAGCTACTCCATTTTTAGTATACCACAGCATTCACATACTGTTATAACTAAGTAGCTACTCAATAACCATACTTGGTATAACACAGTATTCACATACTGCACAATTAGGTAGCTACTCGATAACCATGTTTGGTACCACAGCATTCACATGCTGTTACAACAAAGTAGCTACTTGATAACCATGTTTGGTATACCCCAGTATTCACATACTGTTATAACTAAGTAGCCACTCAATAACCATGCTTGGTATAACACAGCATTCACATACTCTACAACTAAGTAGCTACTCAATAACCGCATTTGGAATACTCCAGCATTTGCATACTTTTATAACTAAGTAGCTACTCAATAACTGTGTTTTGTATACTACAGCATTCACCTACTGTTATAACTACGTAGCTACTCGATAACCGTGTTTGGCATACCGCAGCATTCTCATACAGTTATGCTACTCGATAACCATGTTTGGTATACCCCAGCATTCACATACTGTTATAACTAAGTAGCTACTCGATACCAGTGGTTATTGATATATGAAAGCTCAGTAATATAGAAAACTATTACATTGGCCTTGACAACTTGACTATTCAGTGACTTACAGACATATCATGCATACATCTCTCTCTCTCTCTCTCTCTCTCTCTCTCTCTCTCTATATATATATATATATATATATATATGGATCTACCTGACAACACCGATGCACCACAACACTGACAACGAAATCACCGACACCACATAACCGAAAGTTCACAAACACGAAACCGCACATGCCCGATACACCACAATCCCGACAATCAACAAACAAAACAAATCCCCTGTCCAAAAAGCACACACACAACACAAGCACACCACAATCCTTACAAACCCACACTAACCTGACATGCACAACCTTACCCCAAACCCTAACCCTAAGGTCTATCACTATCGCACACTCACCTAACACGCACCCTAACCCTAACTCACTTAACCCACCCCAACCCTAAAGACTATCACTATCGCACACTCACTTAACCCGCACCCTAACCCTAACTCACTTAATCCGCCCCTAACCCGTAAGACTGTCACTATCACAGATTCACCTGACCCGCGCACTAACCCTAACTCACTTAACCCACCCCTAACCCTAAAGACTGTCACTATCGCACTCTCACCTGACCCGTGCCCTAACCCTAACTCACTTAACCCACCCCTATCCCTAGAGTCTGTCACTTTTGCACACTTACCTTACTCGCACTCTAACCCTAATGTCCATCACTACCGCATACTTACACAGCCTTTTCACATGTCGGTGTTCTCAGCGTCGGGGTTTTCATCCGTCGGTCATCCCAGTTTTCGATCTTCTGATGTCGGTCTTCTCATCGTCGGCGTTATCAGCTTTCGGCGTTGTCAGGTAGACCCATACATATATATATATATATATATATGTATATTTTTTTTTTTTTTTTTTTTTTTTTTAATGTGACTGTATTTCAAACTATCAAATAAACAAAAAAATGTCAAACAATTGATCTCAAAAGATAGAAATTCAAATTATCACACAATTATTTTTTATTCATAGGCAAGATGCACAGCACCACTCACTCCACCATTAATCATTTAAACCAACTCTGAGATCACACAACAGCAGGGAAAGAAATATTCCTAATCCCTGCTGTACTGCAACCTCCCATGAAGTAATGGCAGCATTCAGCAATCATGTGATTATTCGTTCACTTCTGTCAGCATTACAAAGTGTGCTGTTAAGGTAGGGAGAATTCAAATCCTTATAAGCATTAAACAGTTTTTCCTCTTGTTACATAATTTATTTGTGCAAGTATTCCATCTTACAGGTTTGGTTTTCAACTTTTTATTATATTGGGTGTGGATAGAGACTGCCTTAAAATAAAAATATTTAAGTGGGAATAGAAATTAGAGGCATAAGCAGCAGTTTTAGCAATGGGATTTGTCAGAGGAGGATTACACTGAAATTTATTTAGGTCAGGTAATCGAAGAAGGTTTACTATAATGTATACTTTTCATGCCACCCTCCTGATGGTCTACTTTTCAATCTGCGCCCTCCCATCTGATAGAATTGCCTCTAATAATATACTAGTTGTCTTTCATTTTATTCATAAAAATGAAAACAAGGAGTAATGCTGTCTTTGCTGCGATGCCTTCAGAGACAGAGCACTTCATAAACAACATATACAGTGATTGGGAAGCAATATTAAAATAAAGAAAAGGGTAAGATGTCTGAGATGGGGTTTGCCAAATGAATCCAGAGTTGTTTGAAACAATCCTGGTTTTTGACTGACTGTGCTGTTGCCTGAATTTATTTGTTTGGATAGAGACTGCCTGAATGTATTTCTTTGCTGCTAAAAATGGTTTCCTTAAATGAATCATTAATGATTTGCTAAAGCACAGGTATCTTCTGTAGTGCACTAAATGCTATGTATATTTAAAGGTAGCATCTGAGAACATTATTGATCTGTGTTCCCCATGTCAAAAGTTGGATGATTTCCTTACCATTATTAGTAGTAAATCTAGATTACTGATGATGATTGCACTTGTGCAATTGGCTCCTTAGAAGATTGTTGTTACATATATCAGTGACTGGACTGATGAGAAAAATAATATAAGGCAAAGTGCAAATAAAGCACATTTAGGAAAGGAAAGGAAGTGTCTTTTGTCAGTAAAGATCACTCAGCTCCTATTAACCGTGGTACTACTGATGACAACTTTGGAACTCAAGATCCACGTATTCAGCAGTCTGAAGATTCAGAGCAGGTAGAAGAAAAAGAAAGAAAGAAAGGAAGGATGTTCACAACAAATAACAAGGCAGAAGAAGCTGATGAATGTCTATAAAGCAAAGAGAATATATAGTAAAAAGGACAGTGCTTTATGACAACATTGTTCTATCAGAAAACCTCAAGTCTACAGAGAAATGCATAATTTTTCCAAAAGAGTAGGTAGAAAAAAGAGACAATAGGCAGGCAAAAAGGAAGAAATTAAAAGTAAACTTGGAAGGATTGAGGAACATTATGGTAATGAAAAAAGAGGAAAAAAACAAAAGTTGACAACATGGCTTAAGCTGTGGAAGTACAAAGCCAGCTGGATGAGAATTGTGTGTTTGCAAATTTAAGGAGAGCAGTGGGATTAATAAGACTAATGGTGATGAAGATCATTCCTAAATGACAGAATTTATTAAATGACAGAGCAGATATTGAATTAGAAGTTGGAGATGCTTCAGATGTGATCAGTAAAGATATGCTTGTGCCTGGTGATTCAGTTATTAGAGGAACTGATACTTAACTTTGCAGAGACGATAATGAACGTTGAAGAGTGTTGTGCTTGCCAGGTTCAAAAATACAAGCTGTGAGAAAGGCCTTAGTACACCCTAATGTAAGAAAGTATGACTCTGTTTTTGCTCATGTTGGTATAAATGATCTCATCCATAAGGACTTCCTGATTGTTAGGAGGGAACTTACAGCCCTGTTGGATAGTGTAGCTTGTACATGAGTTAGGACATATTTTTTCACAGATCACATATCAAAAGGGAAAGTCAGGTCAGTATGAATGAAAAGATTTTGGGGGAGTAAGTACCTTCATTGAAAATGGCCCATTTAAAAAAATGGAAGTGTATAGAGCATGCAATCCTAACTTTGGGTACACATGTTTAGACAGGATGGGGTGTAAATGTCAAGACCAGGGAAGAGCATTTTTGCTGCAAATATATTATAATATTTGACAAACACGATACAGGATCTTTGCCAGGTTGAAAATATAATAGTTTACAGATAGCAGCATCGGATGCACCTCTGATGGTTATTAATACTAGGAGCATTAGTAATAAAGTTTTTTTTGTTGTTGGTATTGGAAAATGTGCTACATTTCCACAAGATTGATGTTATTGTTTGTGAAACATGGTTAAAGAACAATGACTGGAAAAAAGTTTTGTCAGGCTATAAATCTTGTACTGTAACAGACATTCTAACAAAAAATCAGGTGGAGATGTTATGGGGATTAAAGATTGTCATGAGACTTGTGATTATTACATGTTCAGTGGTAACACCAATACTGTAAATTATATAACTCTGACAATAAGGACAAGTGCTGAACATATAACAATTGTTGGAGTATATAGGCCACCAAAGTCAAGTGCTGATGACCTAAAAAATACATACATTTCTAGCATGGAACACATGATGGAAGAATAATAGTGGCTGAGGGCTTAAATTTACCAGAAACTGACTGAAATAATACTGATTCAACAATATTGGTAAGAAAAGTATTTATAACATATATTCAGGAATAACAATTGCTCCAGATTGTAAAGAAACAACCAGGGAATGGAACAGACTAAAATTTGTTTGTGTTCCTAGAGAAATTATTGTTACCGCATATCAAGTTTTACCACCACTGATGTCCTGTGATTATGGGTTTATAAAGGTTAAACTGTTGCTATATAATTCTGCCAAAAAGAAATCTAAACCAATGCACAGAGAAGATTGTTAGCAGATTGTAAGAAAGCAAAACAGTCAATATGTAAAATAATCTGGAGTGATGAGTTCAGCGGAAAAATGCAGAAGGAATGTGTTAAGTTATGAATGAGAAATTGTCTGAATGCAATAAAATCAACAAAATTAAGAGGATATAGTTCCATATGAAACATATACTTGATTAAGGTGAGAGACAACAATATAATAAATGGAAAACAGGCTGAACTGTAACTTTGAAAACTGAAATAAACAAGCTGAACAGACAAATTAAACATATTGTGAGATGAAGAAAGAATTGAAGAAAATTTATATAAAGATATTGGGCATAATAGGAAACCATTTTATAGTTACATAAGAAATGGTAGGAATGAAGACATCCAAATTGACACACTTTGTGTAGATTCTAATTTTTTTTTCTCAGTCACAATAGATTATAGATATAGTTACAAAGTCTTATGCAAAGCAGTTTGGCTCTATGAAAGGAGTGATAAATTGTCCTAATAATAGCCATGTAACCTCAGATATTGAAATTAAATTAGATTATATTGAAAGAAATTATACTCAAGCTGGACCCAAACAAAGCACAGGGAGGATACAGAATTAGTAATAATGACATGAGAACACTTTGGCATGAACTTATAGTACTTTTATATCTATTATTGACTAGGTCATTTAAATATGTAAAAGTAATAACCCACTGAAGCCACCACGGCAAGTAAAATAAAATAAAATTTATTAACAATATGAAGGATAAGTGCTTTCAAGCCGTTGCTCTTCCTCAGATCCAACAACACAACACAAACCACCTTTCATTTAAAAAACAGACCTTCCAATAAAAATCAATAGACAGACCTATGCCAACTTCATATAGGCTTTAAAGACATAGCTCCATTAAAACCTTGTAGCCAATCTGCCTGCAGAATTACTATCCATTTAAGCTCACTCAACTCTGTCTGGTGTCTGATATCTCCACCCCTTCTGTTCACAAATTGCATATGCAGCACCATAAAAGTAACAGAGTGTCCAGGACAAGATTTACTATGTTGAGCTAATGCATTATGTTTAGCCATCGGCCGCACATCACTTATATGTTGCAGTATACGTTCCTTAAACATTTGGTTGGTCTTCCCTACCTAATAAGAAACACAGAGTAAACACTTAGCTAAATACACCACATTCTTGGTATGACAGTCAGTGTACAAACAGGGTGTATATGTCTTTTTTTCCACTGGATGTTGGAAACAATTCAATGTATCAATGTACTGACATCCCTTACATCATCTGCATGGATAGGTACCCATCCTGTACCTACCTAGGGTGTCTGTTACCCATGAAGTGGAGTGAACATCTTTACACGATAACCACTTTAAATTTAGTCCATTCTTGAAAGTGAATAGTGGTGCTTCATCCACAATCCTTTTTATTTTAAATATGGAGAGATTGTTCAAAATTGGAGACATGCACTTATTAAACCTATATAGACCCATAGGTTTACTTTCATGTTGTGGAAAATCATGGAGAAGGTTATATTGGATAAACTATTGTCAGAATAAGAAAGGTTGGGACTTCAAACCATGCATCAGCATGCATATGTTGAAAATAGATCTATAAAGACCTGTAGCATGATATTTTATAACAATATAATAACAGCTATACATGAAAAATTGTGCTGTCATGATGTAATTTATGTAGATCTGACTCAGCATTTGATAGGGTCATACACAAAACACTGATAAGTAAATCAGAACAAATAAGTATTAATGTACTATTGATAAGATGGATAGCTGCATGATTCACAGATATGACATGGCAAGTATCATACACAAAGTGGACAGGTGAAATTCTAGGTAACAGGCAATGTGTTCCACAGGGCTCTTTCCTAGGCCAATACTTGTTTAGATTGTATCTTTCACATCTATCTTTTTCATCTGTAGTGTTCTACAGTAATGCAGATGATTTGAAAATGGGAAACCTGAACACACAGATAGGGCATGTCTGCAAAGGAACATGAATAAACTGACAATTTGGGCACAGGAGAATAACATGCTGCTAAACACATCAAAAACTAAGCATATGAGATATGTGAGACATACATTGAAAGGTGAGTATTTAATACAGCACACTGAGATTGAAACTGTAGCTTTAGATAATAACCTGAGTATGTAGGTAGGGCCAGTTTTGAATGTTTCTAATCAAACCAGTCAATTGGTTAATGATAGTTATACAACTACAGATTGTATAAAAAGATTTATAAACTCTAGAAAATCAAAAATGTTAAAATCATTGTTTGTTAGTTACATTAGACCCAAACTTGAGTCTGGAATAACAATGTGGATGCCTTATAAGAAAACAAGGAGCAAAACTGGAAGAGTACAGTGGAAATATACCAAGGACACCCACAGTTGTGAAAATGTAAGTTATAATGAAAGACTAAATATCTGAACTTGTACAGTGTTTCATATACATATTTAAGAGTAGTCCTTATTCAGGGGTCTAGGGGATTTAGACAGAACTACCTCTGAAATATCTGGGGTTATCAAAAAGTAATAGAGAATCAGCAGGCAACTCATGTAGACGAGTCTAAAGGAATGAGAGATGTATTCATTGTTCCTTGAGACAGCAGCTGATACACGGAACAGACTGCCAAATTACATTAAGGCAAGCGCTAGTTTAGATATGTTTAAGAACAACCTGGACACTTTTTACAGTAATAACTGTTTTGCTATATTGATAGTTTAGGAGGATATATTTGCTTGAGCCTGAAATATTTGTATGTATGTATGTATGTAGAGCTGGTATGAAGAGGTGAACATAGATGATTGGAGTGAAAGGATATTTTTTAATAGAAAACCACATGGTACAGAGGCTGGATTTCAGGAACAAGCATTCAGAAAAAGTGGCTGATGACTGTTTTCATAAAGCTTGAGACTTTTTAGTTCTACAGTTTCATGCAGTAAAAATTATATTGTGCACTCAAACACTTTTGTTAGAAAACCTAAAAGCAGACATTGTATTTCAGTGAATACCATGCTTACCTGGTCTCCCAAAGGATCATCTTATTCTCTGGAGATGTGCGTTGAACCTGACTCTGAATCATCCCTTTAACTGGAGTCAACTATTAATTTACATACAGCCTCATACAATAAAATTTAAACTGCACATCCATAGCAGTTGACAGTGGAAACAGTGACTATCATTCATGTGACTTCTCCAAAGTGTGCACCAGCTGTAATGCTGTTATGATGAATCATATTATCTTGAAACCTCAACATGTATAGCTCCATGGATATTACACTAATGGTATCCACACAACCCTTTAGTTTACAAAATAAATCAGGGGTGTGTGACACTTTATGCCACACAAAAATAAAGGTAAATTGGGTGTAATATTCAAGAAAAATCATAGTTTGCACAACTTCTGATAACTATCTGACAAAAAAATACCCCAAGCCAGGCATTGCTCTGAGTCTGCAAACTTCATATCTGCAGGATGTTCACACCATTGCTACCTCGTCTATGAGCTGCCAACAGCTGGTACTCTCTACTTCCTCCAGATTAACACAGATCAGTAGTCTAAAAAACCTCCTGGCTACCCATTACAGTGATACGTACATCAGGCCCAGCTAACAAAAACTAGCAAAGCTCCATGTTTGCTTCTAGATTTGAAGTCCCTAACATCCCCACCCTTTGGCAAACAGAGGTCCTATGAAGGTTTTGTCCCCTTAGTGATGAATATCGAGTGTTACTGTGTGCGTACCCACTTCTCCTCCTGTCAGCAGTGTGTCCACTTCTGCTCCTAAACATTTATGCCAATGATGGAAGACCCAGGCCTGTTGCCAAACACAGACACAAACATACAAACACACACACACACACACACACACACACACACACACACACACACACACACACACACACACACACACAAACATGCACACAAATGTGAACATGCAAGCATACATATCTATATGCCATACACAGAAAAATACACACACACACACACACACACACACACACACACACACACACACACACACACACAAATATGAACATGCAAGCATACATATCTATATGCCATACACAGAAAAATACACACACACACACACACACACACACAAACATGCACACACGCGCACACACACACACACACACACACACACACACACACACACACACACACACACACACACACACACATACTCGCTCTCTATGACTGACTAGAACCCTCATCTTCCACCTTAACAATGGGTGCCTGACACCTCACCTGTCAAAGTCACTGATTTTAGTGAATAGAAGTGCACACTTATTGACAGCACAGACTGCTACATAGCTGAAACATTGAACATGCTCCTATCAGACTGCACATCCTTGTGAAAAAGGTCATTTTTACATAACCCATTTTTTTGTCTGTTTGAATCTCTATGTTTCTATATACAGAGACAGAAAGAGAAATACTCAACTATATATCTATATATATATATATATATATATATATATATATATATATATATATAAAATTATATTAAAAATTAGAGGTACTATCTCCAGGTGTTACTTAAACTTAAACATAAAATGAGAAACCTGGGTGATTGATGGCAAAGAACCAGACAGGAGCCAGATGTAGATTTGAGCACTTTCGCTTGCTGTTTATTTTTACATAATCAAACTTCTTCAGAAATCTTAAGAGGAACAGTGTTACTTTGTTTAAATACTCAGTAGGTGCAAGCAACTTGATACCATGGTGACTTAAGCTAGACATTGAGATGACGTAGCTGAGGAGGGTGGCTGTACAGTTAGGTACAGCTATACTTCTTGGATCAGGTTTATCTGATCCATTTCAAGAGACATTTAATGTTCAGGCTACTGTTTAGGCCTGTTGGAGTGTCAGCACTAAGCTCTATCTGCCACTTCAGTTCCTTGACTTCAAGGGGTGTGCTGGATTCTCAGCTAAACTTAACTACACTTTCAAGTACTAAGAAGGAGAACTTAGCAGGGCCTCTACAGTTTAAGGTATGTTTGGCTAGGGCATTCATAGGGTCCTTTCGCCTGATGACTTGGTAGTGCTCTTTCATCCTGTAGTTGAGCTTGCGCTTGGTCATCCTTACACAGAAAGCTTCAAAGTTGGAGCATTTGCTAAGGTAAACAACATTGGTGGTGTTGCAGTTATAGCACTCCTTGAAGCTAATGGGTTTGTTTCGGCTGTGGATACTGATGCTGTTGCTGGTAAGTATGTATTGGAAACAGGTACACTGTTTGCACGGATGTGTGCCTAGGAGGGCAGTTGAACCAGTGTTGCTATTCTTGTGGTAGCATTCGACCATGGACTTCAGTGAGTTAGTTCTTTTATATGTAAAGACTGGCTGGTCCCCAAGAACTTTGCTGAGGTCTGTATTTGCTTGCAAAATGCCCCAGTTTCATGCAAGCGTTTTATTGATGGCTGGGGCATCGTTCGAAATTGGCAGTGGGAATCAAGGAAGCTGGCTGTCTTCCTTGGTGCTGGGTTTGTTATACCCGTACAGGGGAATGGGTCTGTGCCTGGTCAGTCTGTGATCAGTGACCTCCTGTATTATCTTGTCAGTGAGGTGGGCTGGTATTTTTTCTCTATGAACAACTTGCGAAGAGTGAGGCATTAATTTGTAAATTCCTGCTCATCACTTTCTAGTCTGCTGAGTCGTACATATTGCCCCTTAATGATGTTTTTTTTTTTCATAAATGGAGGGTGTTGGCTTCTGTAGTCTAAGAGGTTATTTCTATGAGTGGGCTTTCTGAACAGGGTCAAGGCAAATCTATGTGAGTTGGCTTCCCATTTTAGTGCCACATCTAAGAAGTTCACTTGTTTGCTGGTGCCAGCAATGGTGAAGTCTAGGAAATCAATGCTTTTGCGCATTCTGTCGAGAAAGCGGTCGAGTTCTGCAGTGCTGCATTCTCACAGAAAGAAAATATCGTCTATATATATCAAACATACATTGCTATATATTCAAATCCTTCTAGTTTGGTCAGTGAGTCTGCTTTCCAAGCACATAGGACCAGGTTGGCATATGAGGGGGCCATTCTGCCTCCCATGGCAACTCCTTTTAATTGTTGGTAGATGTGGTCCTCGAAGCTGAAAAAGTTGTTCTCAAGGACCAGTCTGAGGAGTAGGCAGAGGGTGTCTACTCTCTGTGGGTTTATTTTACGGTGTTTGTTGAGACAGTCAAACACGTGTTGTACCCCTTCGTTGTGTGGGATACTAGGCTAGAGTGCAACAATATCTAGGGTGACTAAGGTCACTTTTTTGTGTGTAAATTCGGTTTGGAACTGAAAGATCCTGTTAATGAATTCCCAGGAATCTTTTAGGTATGTCTGTACTATCAGGTTGAAGTAGAAATCCAGTAATTCTGAGACAAACTCCGTTTTGGTCCTCTTGGAAGACACTATGTGTCTGAGAGGGGGATCCACGACCCTATGTGCCTGAGAGGGAGATCCACCTGTTTTTGTGGATTTTAGGGATACCAAATAGTTTCCCTACTTCTGGGGACTCTACACGCATGAAGTCTAGCTCTAGTTCCGAAATACAGTAGTCTCTGGCTAGTTTAAGAAGTGTAGCATCTATTTTTTAAACTGTGCTAGCACTTCTTCTTTGGTGATTTTTCAGAAGTTAGCTTGATTGTTGAGTATTTCATGCATTTTGCTGACGTAGCTGGAATGGTTCATAGGTTCATAGGTAGGTACTAGGCTATCTGCCCGATGGCATTTATGAGCCTAGCCAGAGTGTGTCAGCTTTCGCCGGTCCATTGATTAATTAACTGAGCCTCTGTCAAGAAGAGCCAGTGAAGTGATCCCAGGGGTGTATCTTCTGTTATCCATCAACTCATCAAGGTTTCTCTTGAAGAGTATTAGTGAGGGGCTCTGCCTAATGTAGTTTGGAATTTTTTTCCAAATCATGGGGAGTCTCTGTGACAGGAATCTATCCCTACAGCATGTTCTATTTATTGTTATTGTGAGGTTTAGCTCACTAGAGCGAGTGCCTCGCAGTGACTTGAATTTTATAGGTGAAGCATGTCCATCAATTCTGAGTTGGACATGGCTTTGTAAGTCAGGCAGAGATCACCTCTGAATAAGCGATATGTGACTGAGTACAGCTGGAGTTTTTCCAGTCGGGCTGCATACGACATATGTTTGAGGCCAGTAATCCTCTTGTTGAGGTACTTTTGTGGTCTTTCCAGCTGCTGGAAGTGTCTTGTGAGGTACATCCCAAATGGGGCATTGTACTCCATGATGGTTCTGATGAGCGACGAGTAGAGGGGCACTATAACCTCTTTATTTCTAGATGTGAACCCCTTAGTAATTAGATGGGCTGCATAGAAGGATTTCCTAACTACTTTGGCAATTTAATTGTCAGAGGAGAAATTACTATCTACCTGGGTCCCCAGATCTCTTATTACCTCTTCTGTATTAAGGGGGCTGCCACCTATGTGGTAATTATGACTATTCCGGCTCCTTTGTCAGCTTTGAGAACTTTGATACTTTGGTTGGTACTTAAAGCATGTAGTGCTTTATTTTCTTTTTTGCTGAGGTTGTTTCGGAACTGTTGGGGCTTGTTCTGAAGTATGGCCCTGAGTTAGTTTTCGCAAACTTTAGAGCAAATTCCACAATTATTGTTCAGGATAGGGTTGAAGGTGCTTTTCCTTTTTAGTACTGGGGCCCTATTGTACTTTCATCTGAAAGTCCTGAGGTTTTGGGGGAGCTACTCGTGTCACTAGTGGGGGAGTACACATATGCGTGTGCTCCCTGTACCATGTTGTCATGAGTGGCCTCAGTATTGTATATAGCAACATAAGGTGGTATAATGCTTGGATTGGCATAATTTGGAGTGCCTACATCAACTACCCTGTGGGTGCTTGTGATCACAGCATTGCATTGGCGTTCTGCCGTCCGGCCTGCCACGTGCACTGGTTGTGATGCATTTTGATCTGTATCACCATGGGTAGCTGCTGGCTGGTAGCACAAAACTTTGTCCTGTTCGGATGGATCTGCACTATGCTCTGGTGAAGTGGAGACAGTAACTTGCATTCTAAGTACATTTTCATTTATTTCTACTCTACATGCCTCATTTAAGCTGTTAGTGGTAGCTTCTCTCTCAGCATTTTCTGATACAGGATACATAGATTGAAATCTATTGTTAGAGGCTGACGCTAACTCTGTCTCTGCAAATACATCTGTGGCTTCGTAAGCATCTGTGGCTGACTCAGAGGTTAACATTTGGATCGAACTGTTAGTGTCTGATTCACATTCTGAAAAATCTAGGCACGTATTATCTGTCATATAAAGCCTTTCTGATAACTCTAGATAACTATTATCTGTTATAGAGGTTGGCGATGCATGCATGAATGTGTCAGTAATTTGTACTGAAGGCATAGCTGTGTCTGGAAACAGTACTATATTAGCATCTAAAGACATATCAGCTTCTAATGGTAACACAGATTCAGAAGACTTATCAGTTTCAGTGTCAGAAAACATGCTCATTTCATTTACTACTGTGAATGTAAAAACATCAGAATTATTAAAACTATTAAATGAATAGTTAAATGACTCTGCATTCAGATTGTCTGTATTTGTAATGTCCGTGTTGACATTGTTACCTTCTGAAGGGCTGCTTTGTGAGATGGGGTGCCCATTAAATACTGCATCAATATTGTGCTTGTTTTTGAACACTTGTTTAAGGTTAAGCTTGCGGCAAAAGAGTTTTAGGTCCAGGATGACGTCTGTGGTTCTGGCGCACTGAGCCGGGATGAAGTTGTCTTTTTTTGAGTAGCTCGCAAGTGACTTTATCAAGTGGCTTATTGGAGATGTTAAAGATGGGCAGATCACTGAATTTTGTGCTCATGCTATTGCTTGCACTGTCTATTGCTGTTGTCTCGTGGACGGGAGTTGTCGGGTATTGTGTGTTCATCCTCTGTAGTTGGTACTCGATCTCCCTCGGGGTCTGCCTCTCCCTGGATATTCTGTATGTGTGATGGGCCTGGGTGTTCTGAGTCCATGCCCATGGCTAGAAAAAGCCTGCTGCTGCTGCTGCTGTTGTGTGTCACCTACTTCTGTGTGGTCATGTCCACTGGCTGAGTGCTGGTTGTCTTGCGGTCCCTGCCGGTGGAATTGCTATTTTGCCCAAGTCAGGTTGGCTCGTGGAGGGTTAGCTTGAGCAAGGTTAGCTTGCCTTTCTTCCCTTGGGTGCTCACCTGTGTTGTTAGTAGTTGTTCTCCTTGTTCTTGTCCCATGTGGGCAATTGTTGGTTGCTCGTACCATTGGTTGTTGGTTGTTTTCATCGGCCTCGGCTGTTTCTTCCTTTTCTTCTGTGGTTTCGTAGCTTACAGTGTTTTGGTGGGAGCCATTAGTGTTGAGCGGGTACACCATTTTGTTTTCATATTGTTGCTAGTCTCTTGTTATTATTTATTTATTTACATTTGTTGACCGGGAGAGTCCGACTGGACACAGGTCTGTTTTCAGCGTAGGCCCGGGGAGAAAAGCTCCACATTAAGTATTATTTGCATTATACAGTTAAAAAACATAGCATTTAAATATAGACATTAGTCCAGCTAAGGACGCAAAACAAGAATAAAACATAGATGAAAAACAGTTGTAGAACATAGTACAATTTTAAAATATGGTGAAATATACTAAACATGGTTACAAATGTAGTTGAGATTCATCAGTGCACAATTGATACAATCTGTTTTTGAGGTACATAACAGCCATTAGCAATTGTTGCTACAAGAAGTTAGTATTATGTGGTAGGTAGCTGGGAACAGAAGTAGCCAAGCTTGCTAAGAGTAGGCTGTTGATAGGAGGCCGAAAGAGGTAGTGGGTGGGTAGAGTGGATGGTATTGGGGGGGGGGGGGTGCAAGGGCATATCTGACAAGTTTTTAAGTGTGATTTTAGTAAGGATTTGAAGTGGGTGCAAGAAGTTACAGAGGTAATTGAGAATGGGAGGGAGTTCCAGAGTTTGGCTAATGTGCAGGAGAATAATGCTTCTCCAGCAGAGTTAATGGCTCTTGTGACATGTAGGAGGTTTTTATGGCTGGATCTTAGTGGCCTTATGGTTATGTAGGATTGGAGTAGATTCCGGAGGGATGGGACTTTTAGTGGTTGGTTTATTAGTTTGTGGGGGGGTTGTGAGTTGGTACCATTGGAGGAGGTGGGGGAGCTCTAGCCAGCCCATTTCTGCTAGTGAGAGACAGTGGTGAGTTCGGTAGGAAGCCCCTGTGGCGAATTTGGTGATTTTGTTGTAGCAGGTTTCAAGCTTATTTAGGTAGCATTGTCTAAGGTTAGTAAATACTGGAGAGGCATACAGTAGGGTAGAGATAAGATAAGAATTTGCTATTGAAATTTTAGCTGCTTTGGTAAGTAGTTGCTGATTTCTATATAATGCTCCTAGTTTTTTGTGCACTTTTTTAATGGTCATGGAAATGTGAATGTCAAAGTTCAGTTTATTGTCTATTTTTACTTCTAGTAATTTGGAGTTTTCTGTAGGATGGATGGTGGTGTTGTCTTTTGCTGTGATGTTTTCTTCTGGGTGATTTGGCTGATGTGTTGGCGATGTTAGCGTTCATCTTAAACCAGTCCTTGCTTAGCCATTTGAACCCAGGGTGTTGCGTGACTGTTTCATTAATCCCCTTGATTTCTTCTTTTAGTTTATTTAGCCTCTTGTTGTTGTGGTTAATAAGTACTTGCAGCGCTTCTAAGCCCGCTTTGTTGTAGATTTTGCAAAGTGTGTTATAGGTGTCTTCATCAGCTTGCAGTCTGTTTGGGAATTTATATACCCTTAGTACCGTGGGCACTATTCTCAAACCAATACACTTTGCTAGATAAAAGTAGTCAATTTCTATGTTTTTGTAATTGATAAGAAGTTTCTTCAATTTTTGAATAAGGAAATGGCAGTCTGTTAAGTAAAGTCTGGTATCATTGTTGGTGTTACTGCTGGCAGGTTCTCCATTTTGTTCAGCTGGTTGAAAGCTGGAAAATGGGTTGGTGTCGTTCTACTTCAGGAAATTGTCCAGTATGATAGTCTTGGGGAGGCAGCTCTCATTTCTTTGTGCTTGCTGGCCATTTCGGTTATCGTTCCTGCTTTGCTGCACCTCAGTGTTGGACAGGTTTAGTTCCCTTAGAATGATTTTGGCGATGGCTGAAGACTGGGAAAGTGATTTTGCTAACGTGGTAAAATTGCTGGGAAGGCTGAGCTGAGACATATCGAAAAGATCTTGGCTGTAGGTTTCTCCTCTGGCGTTTGTGGGTTCCTCCATGATCCGATAGGTGAATACTGATACTTTAAAAATTAGAGGTACTATTTACAGGCATTACTTAAACTTAAACATAAAATGAGAAACCTGAGTGATCGATGGCAAAGAACCAGACAGGAGCCAGATGTAGATTTGAGTGCTTTTGTTCGCTGTTTATTTTTACATAATCGAACTTCTTCAGAAATCTTAAGAGGAACAGTGTTACTTTGTTTAAATACTCAGTAGGTGCAAGCAACTTGATACCTTGCTGACTTAAGTTAGACACTGAAATGACGTAGTTAAGGAGGGTGGCTGTACAGTTAGGTACAGCTATACTTCTTGGATCAGGTTTATCTGATCCATTTCAAGAGACATTTAATGTTCAGACTACCGTTTAGGCCTGGTGGAGTGTCAGCACTAAGCTCTATCTGCCACTTCAGTTCCTTGACTTCAGGTGGTATGCTGCATTCTCCACTAAAGTTATCTACACTTTCAAGTACTAAGATGGAGAATTTAGCAGGGCCTCTACAGTTTAAGGTATGTTTGGCTAGGGCATTCGTAGGGTCCTTTCTCCTGATGGCTTGGTAGTGCTCTTTAATCCTGTAGCTGAGCTTGCGCTTGGTCATCCTTACACAGAAAGCTTCACAGTTGGAGCATTTGCTAAGGTAGACAACATTGGTGGTGTTGCAGTTATAGCTCTCCTTGAAGCTAATGGGGTCTGTTTCGGCTGTGGATACTGATGCTGTTGCTGGTAAGTATGTATTGGAAACAGGTACACTGTTTGCATGGGTGTGTGCCTAGGAGGGCAGTTGAACCAGTGCTGCTATTCTTGTGGTAGCATTCAAACATGGACTTCAATGAGTTAGTTCTTTTGCATGTGAAGACTGGCTGGTCTCCAAGAACTTTGCTGAGCTATGTATTTGTTTACAAAATGCCCCAGTTTCGTGCAAGCATTTTTTTTGATGGCTGGGGCGTCGTTCGAAATTGGCAGTGGGAATCTAGGAAGCTGTCTGTCTTCCTTGGCGCTGGGTTTGTTATACCCGTACAGGAGAATGGGTTTGTGCCTGGTCAGTCTGTGATCAGTGACCTCCTGTATTACCTTGTCAGTGAGGTGGGCTGGGTATTTTTTCTCTATGATCAACTTGCGAAGAGTGAGGTATTCGTTTGTAGATTCATGCTCATCACTGACTAGTCTGCTGAGTTGTACATATTGCCCCTTAATGACATTTTTTTCATAAATAGGGGTGTTGGCTTCTGTAGTCTAAGAGGTTATTTCTATGGATGGGATTTCTGAACAGGAATGAGGTGAATCTATGTGAGCTGGCTTCCCACCTTAGTGCCACATCTAATAAGTTCACTTGTGTGCCAGTGCCAGCAATGGTGAAGTCTAGGAAATCAATGCTTTTGCACATTGTCGAGAAAGTGGTCAAGTTCTGCGATGCCACTTTCCTACAGAAAGAAAATATCATCTATATATTGAACATACATTGCTATATGTTCAAATCCTTCTAGTTTGGTCAGCAAGTCTGCTTCCCAAGCAAGTAGGACCAGGTTGGCATATGAGGGGGCCAACAGTTGGAACCAAATGTTGTTAACCTCTGAGTCAGCCACTGATGCTTACGAAGCCACAGATGTATTTGCAGAGACAGAGTTAGCGTCAGCCTCTAACAATAGATTTGAATCTATGTATCCTGTACCAGAAAATGCTGAGAGAGAAGCTACCACTGACAGCTTAAATGAGGCATGTAGAGTAGAAATAAATGAAAATGTACTTAGACTGCAAATTACTGCCCCCACTTCACCAGAGCATAGTGCAGATCCTTCCGACCAGGACAACATTTTGCACTACCAGCCAGCAGCTACCCATGGTGATACAGATCAAAGTGCGTCACAACCAGTGCACACGGCAGGCCACATAGCAATATGCCAACGCAATGCTGTGATCACAAGCACTCACAGGGTAGTTGATGTAGGCACTCCAAATGATGCCACTCCAAGCATTGTAACTACTAGCGTACCACCTTATGTTGCTATATACAATACCAAGGCCACTCATGGCAATACAGTACAGGAAGCACACGCATATGTGAACTCCCCCACTAGCGACACTAGTAGCTCCCCCACAACCTCAGGACTTTCAGACAAAAGTACAACAGGGTCCCCAGTACTAAAAAGGAAAAGCACCTTCAACCCTATCGTGAACAATAATCGTGGAATTTGCTCTAAAGTTTGCGAAAATGAACTCAGGGCCATACTTCAGAACAAGCCCCAACAGTTCCAAAACAACCTCAGCAAAAAAGAAAAAGAAGCACTACATGCTTTAAGTACCAACCAAAGTATCAATGTTCTCAAAGCTGACAAAGGAGCCGGAATAGTCATAATGAACCATTCCAGCTACGTCAGCAAAATGCATGAAGTACTCAACAATCAAGCTAACTACCAAAAACCCACCAAAGAAGAAGTGTTAGCATAGTTTAAAAAATAGATTCTACACTTCTTAAACTAGCCAGAGACTACCGCAACTCGGAACTAGAGCTAGACTTCATGCGTGTAGAGTCCCCGGAGGTATGGGAAACTATTTGGTATCCCTAAAATCCACAAAAACCAGGTGGAACCCCCTCTCAGACACATAGTGTCTTCCAAGAGGACTAAAATGGAGTTTGTCTCAGAATTACTGGAATTCTACTTCAACTTGATAGTACAGACATCCAGATTCTACCTAAAAGATTCATGGGAATTCCTTGACAGGATCTTTCAGTTCCAAACCCAATTTGCGCATAAAAAGTGACCTTAGTCACACTAGATGTTGTTGCACTCTATCCTAGTATCCCATACAATGAAGGGGAACAACACGTGTTTGACTATCTCACCAAACACCATTACATAGACCCACAGAGAGCAGACACCCTCTGCCTACTCCTCAGACTCGTCCTTTAGAACAACTTTTTCAGCTTTGAGGACCACATCTACCAACAATTAAAAGGAGTTACCATGGGCGCCAAAATGACCCCCTCATACACCAACCTGTTCCTATGTGCTTGGGAAGTAGACTCGCTAACCAAACTAGAAGGATTCGAACATATAGCAATGTATGTTCGATATATAGATCATATTTTCTTTTTGTGGGAAAGTGGCACTGCAGAACTCTACTGCTTTCTTGACAGAATGTGCAAAAGCATTGATTTCCTAGACTTCACCATTGCTGGCACCAGCACACAAGTGAACTTCTTAGATGTGGCACTAAAATGGGAAGCCAACTCACATAGATTTGCCTTGACCCTGTTCAGAAAGCCCACCCATATAAATAACCTCTTAGACTACAGAAGCCAACACTCCCCCCCATTTATGAAAAAAAAAATGTCATTAAGGGGCAATATGTACGACTCACCAGACTAGTCAGTGATGAGCAGGAATTTACAAATGAATGCCTCACTCTTCACAAGTTGTTCATAGAGAAAAAATACCCAGCCCACCTCACTGACAAGGTAATACAGGAGGTCAATGATCACAGACTCACCAGGCACAAACCCATTCTACTGTATGGGTATAACATACCCAGCACCAAGGAAGACAGCCAGCTTCCTAGATTCCCACTGCCAATTTCGAACGACACCCCAGCCATCAAAAAAATGCTTGCACGAAGCTGGGGCATTTTGCAAGCAAATACAGACCTCAACAAAGTTCTTGGAGACCAGCCGGTCTTCCCATACAAAAGAACTAACTCATTGAAGTCAATGTTCGAATGCTATCACAAGAATAGCAGCACTGGTTCAACTGCCCCCATAAGCACACACCCATGCAAACAGTGTACCTGTTGCCAATACATACTTACCAGCAACAGCATCAGTATTCACAGCCGAAACAAACTCATTAGCTTCAAGGGTAGCTATAACTGCTACACCACCAATGTTGTCTACCTTAGCAAATGCTCCAACTTTGAAGCTTTCTATGTAAGGATGACCAAGCGCAAGCTCAACTACAGGATTAAAGAGCACTACCAAGCCATCAGGAGAAAGGACCTTACGAACGCCCTAGCCAAACATACCTTAAACTGTAGAGGCCCTGCTAAATTCTCCTTATTAGTACTTGAAAGTGTAGTTAACTTTAGCGGAGAATCCGGCACACCACTTGAAGTCAAGGAACTAAAGTGGCAGATAGAGCTTAGTGCTGACAATTCACCAGGCCTAAAAGGTAGCCTGAACATTAAATGTCTCTTGAAATGGATCAGATAAACTTGATCCAAGAAGTATACCTGTACCTAACTGTACAGCCACCCTCCTCAGCTACGTCATCTCAATGTCTAGCTTAAGTCTCCAAGTTATCAAGTTGCTTACACCTACTGAGTATTTAAACAAAGTAACACTGTTCCTTTTGAGATTTCTGAAGAAGTTTAATTATGTAAAAATAAACAGTGAATGAAAGCACTCAGATCTACATCTGGCTCCTGCCTGGTTCTTTGCCATCGATCACCCAGGTTTCTCGTTTTATATTGATATATATATATATATATATATATATATATATAAAATCGAACTTTTAAAACATCGACTTTCATATGACCAAGACCATATGATCGATGTTTCAAAAGTTCAAACACCTGAAAAAAATAAAACAAAACAAAAAAAATCCTGAACATTTTTGCTGGGGAGCAAGCACCCCTGCACCCCCCACACCCCCTGCTATTTAAATATACCAACTCCGAGATTGCACTACAGTGAGGAAAAGGGAAATTTTCCCATTCTGCTCTGTACAGGGATCTCCGTTCAGACTGTTTGAAGTTTTAAAACTTCCATCATATGGTCTTGGCTATTTGAAAGTCAAAGTTTTAAAATTGTATAATGTGTATGTGTAATATATATACACATGCACACACATACACAGATGATTATATATCAAGAGACAGAGAGACTGGAATAGAGACATTCACCTTAACATTCAACTATACAACTATATGTATGTATGTGTATATGTATACATACATATATATATATATATATATATATATATATATATATATATATATATATATATATATATATATATATAAAGAGAGAGAGATAACTGTCACTTAAAATCCAGGATAGGTTTTATCCTATTGAATGTTAAGCAACTAGGATGTTGAACGAACACTGTATACTTTCAATGTCCGAATGCATTTATGTCCACTTAGCACAGTAGCACAGTATGGACGTAAAAGCAACGCCCACCTGTGTGTATGTATAAATAGATAGATAGATAGATAGATAGATAGATAGATAGATAGATAGATAGATAGAGACATAGCTATATATATATATAATAGACTCCAGAGAAAACTGGTACTTGTGAGCAACAAAGCTGCTGGCTGAGAATCCTAAAAATCAGGAAAAAAGAACCATGTACTGTAGGCAAGCTCAGCTGAGACTTGAGTAATGAGGCAGTTATAATTTGTTTAGAAATCAAAACTTCTTTATTGAAAAACAAATAGATGAGTGCTTTCATCCTTTAACAAGCTTCATCAGATCAATAGATTTGTTGAAGTAAATGAAAAACTGGGAAGCTTGTGGCATTCCACTGCTGGACAAACAACTTTGGTAGGTGTTGAATGACAAGTGGAGACATGATAACAGTTTTAACAGATGATTTATTGTACACCCTACATAGCTGCTTCTGCATGCACATTCTATATCTCACTTGTAACACATGGTTAGTACAGTTAACTTAATACCGCCCTCGACATGAAAACTTCCTTGAACTACAGTGGCTGATAAGGTACAGACAACAGAGCATAGCACACTGTTCTACAGCCTCCCTCTTTACTTTGTGCCTATTGCAAATATATGGACAAATCTGCACTGATATTTCTTGAAACATGTTCAAGAATTAGTCATTGTGTTAGCAATTCAGCATTGGCTAACTGGCTACAAATGCAATTTACTGTACACATCTAGGATTAGGTTTGCAGACTCTTCCTGCCCTTTTCGCATACAAATTTTGAGTAGAATTAGAAACAGGATCTGTGTCAAGAGATTTATTTGATACAGAAATATCATTTTGTTTGTCAGAAGTATACGAACAAGACTGTCTATTTTCTAGAAGCTGATGAGTTAGTGACTTAGTCAAGGAACTGAAATCACTAGTATACACACTCTGTTTTGGCTTCAGCAAAATGTGTCTGCAATTTCTTCTATAGTCTACACCTTCTGATTGAATTATGTAAGACCTAGGTTCAACACAAATGCTTTTTATGATTCCCACATGATCATGACCTTTCGAAGTTTGCATTCAGACTTCACCCTGCAACAATGGTCAAAGACATTTACTGGTTTTGTCATATTATACCTTTTGTGAATTACTTTTTTTTGATAGTTGAACCGTGACTACCTCATTGCTCTTTGCCAATGGCACTAATATCTGTTTACTGATCGGAAGAGTCATTCGTGTTTGTCTTGACATCAGTCTTTGAGCAGGTGAATCAAGTGTCTGCTCACAAGGAATGTTTCGAAGATTCAGTAAATTAAGGAATACATCAGTTCCTTCCCTTTTGGTGTTTTCCATTAAATATTTTGCATTATAAACTGCATGTTCCACTGAACTATTAGCTTGTGGATATTCTGGACTACTGGTTACATGAATGAAATCCCAAGATTTAGCAAATTCTTTAAAATGTTGATTAGTAAATTGTGTACCATTATCTGAGATGACTTTATGCGGACTTCCATGAACTGGGAAATGCCTCTTTAGTTTTGTAATTACTGCAGTAGATGACAAGTTGCAAAGTAAATCAATTTTGACCCAACCAGAGTATGAGTCAGCTAGTACCAGATAGTGTTGACTATTCCATTTGAAAATGTCTACAGCAACTGTGGAACAAGGTAGATCAGGGATTGGGTGCAGGTGAAGAGGTTCTTTCAGCTGACGGGGTTTACTACTGTTGTACACTGAACAGGAAAGCGTCTCTCTTTCAATATTTTTGGATGTTGAGGGCCAAAACACAATACCTCTTGCCCTACTTTTAGTTGATTCACTTCCTGGGTGACCCGTGTGCAGGACTGTTATCTATTCCTTTTGCAATGATTTAGGAACTACCACTTTTGTACCTTTCATAATGATACCATCTTCCACAATTAGTTAATCTCTGTATGGGAAATACTGCTGAAATTCAAGTGGCAAACTTGTCTTATGTGTTGGCCAGCCTTGGTTATTAATGTTACTCTGTTTTTGAAAAATTGGGTCCTTAGCAGTATGGTTTCTTAACTCAACAAGCCATGATGATGAAATGTATTTGACTTCCATAACTTCAAAATTTGCTCTCTCATTTTCACGTTGCCCAGACATCTTTCTGGGTGCTTAAGACAAAGCATCTGTGAGATACATGCATTTTCCTTTAACGTAGATGATACTGAAGTTATATTTTTGCAATTTTAATATCATAGGTTGCAATCTTGCTGGAGTGACATGTATTGGTTTGTTCAAAATTATTACCAATGGCTGATGATCTGTTTCAATCTGAACTGGTCTTCTTTATATATAGTCATTGAATTTGGAACATGCAAACACAACTGCAAGAAGCTCTTTTTCTATTTGTGCTTAGTGCATTTCTGTTTGAGTCAGAGTGCGAGATGCATATGCAACTGGAATGCCTTCCTGAAGACATGCTGCACCAAGACCATATTGCGAAGCATCACAGATGAGAGTCACATCATAATATCTCGGTGTAGGTGGACTGGAAATTCTCTTTTTCAAAGTATCAAATGCTTCTTGATACTGCTCATACCAAAATATTTTATATCGTTGCATCTTAACTCACATAACAGTGCAGAAAGCTTACTAAGGTTGGAAATCAATTTTCCTAAATAGTTAATCATACCCAAGAAATGCTGTAAAGATATAACATTCGTTGGTACTGGCATTTCATTGATTGCTATTACATTTGATGGATTAGGTTGTGAATTGACATTTCAAAGGATTCAACTTGAGGTTGACTTTACATGCAAGATCTAGAACTTTCTTGAGGTTTCTGTTATGTTCTTTTTTTCCATTGCCTCTGATGATAATGTCATCAACTATAATGGCACAAGGATATCCATTAAATATCTGTTCCATGGCAAGTTGGAATATTTCACTGACAGAACTGATCCTAAATGGCATCCTCAAGAATCTATATCTCCTAAATGGTGTGCTAAAAGTAATTAATAAAGACGATTTGTGATCCAACAAAATTTGCCAAAAGGAGTTCTTAGCATCTGGAACTGAGAAAACAGTGGAATTTGGCATTAATGCTGCTACTTCCTCTACTGTACGCATTTGGTGATGAAGATGTTTAAAAGATTTATTTAAGTCATGAGGATCAATACATATTTGAATGTCTTCTGAGCTTTTCCTATGAGCTGTTACCATAGACAATAACCATTCAGTAGGTTCTGACGCAGGAGTGAGAACACCAGAATTTACCATTCTGCCTAATTCTGCTTTAACTTTACTTTGCATTGTGTCAAAGGAAAAATAAACTTCAAAATGATCAATACACGGCAGGTTCAGGTTAAGGCACTTTAATCTTGCAGCAAGGAGACAAAAACGTGCTAATACAGAGTTTGTCTAACTAAAATCAGGAAGTAAGGTCATTTTTATACATTTTATAAAAAGACATTGCCTACCAAGCTGACGTAACAGATCACAAGTTTTAACATCATTACTTCATAGCAGCTGTTTGTCCATGATTTTCTGCTTGCACTATTAATTTTATGAAAAACTTCCTAAGAAAAACAACGTGGCCTTGGTGACCACCGGTTAGATACAGCTTCCCACTATGTTATGTTACCATTCAAGGTACTATAGCTAATTCGAGCACAAAGCAAGTACAGATTCTTCAAGCAGTCTTTTGTTTCATGTATCTCTTCTTTTCCGCAGCTGTGCATGTTCTCATAACATGAACAGAGCTGATTGTTCATATTCAATCATATTATAGAAAACAGTATTGTTCTATTCATACCCTATTCATTCATTTTCCTGACCTAGCAGATAATCACCTGCTTCTCAGTACATTTCCAAAAGGCATAAACATGAATTTTGCTGTGCTAGCAAATACTAGGTTAGGGTGCATCTTGCAGTTTCAGAAAGCATACTGTAGTTTGAAAAATCATCTTATAATTTCGTACAGAATTAAGCTGTACATAAAATAGAATGAAATGTGTTAACTCTTTTAGTTTCTAATAAGCACTAAACATATATTAATACATATTTTTCTAACATTTCCCCCCATTAATACTTTTTATTCTATTTTCAAAAGCATAAACAGTTTGCTTCTTCTCCTAACCTCTTCCATTTCGGATTTGCAGTTAAGAGAGTCATTCAGTTTAAACTTATGAAAGCATTTCAGTTTTCAACAACTCTTCAATTTCAGCACTTTGATACAAAGTCTCAAAAACTGATATGTCTATAAAATCTTTGATTAACTTTTTCATGCAGGGAATACCACAACAAATGCATGCTCCTAATAGGAGTAATCTCATACAAATGGCAATCAGGATGTTCATTAGGATGGAACCCCACCCCCCAAACAAATTCTGGAAAAAGTCCATCAGAGGGTTTGGGCCTGGTTTGGTCATGACCGACACTTGCTGGATCACCTCAAGATGGTCGTTTATCTCATGCTGGTTGTCAGGAATATATGAACAGCATTCTTCTTTGATTAAAGTGCACGTACCACCTTTCGCCGCTAGGGTGAAGTCGAGAGCCATGCGGTTTTGAAGCACCGCAGTTCTCATAGCGTTTAGTTCATCAGTCATTAATTCGAGAGCAGAAAAAGTTGCATTGCTCATAACTTCGAGAAGTTTGGACAGTTTTCTCAGCTCTCAAATCGATTTCACTGCGCCATATGCAGGGGCTATGCCTGCCCATGATATAATAGTGTCACTCAAGTCCATGTGTGTCAGTTTATCTTTGTTTTTCACGGAATTATGGTTTCTCCATCCTGCTTCGATTCATCCCACTGGATTCTCAGGTCTCTTGATTGGATTTCCAGGTTTACTGCTGACCTCTCTGATGTTTCAAATTTTCCCTCGAGGCAAAGCTGCAGTGTGTCGTATGGCAGGAACCAGGTAACCCAAAAAACAACTGCCGGGCCAATTCTCAGGTAGCCATTTGTATGCCTTTTTTCCCACAAACAAAATAACAATTCTCTACTTTAGTATTGATATATGCTTGCCCTGCATGAAACATTTTCTTATCAATGATAGAAAGTTGCTTCAAAAGAACAGGATTATGCCATATTTCACTAACAGTTTTTTGCATTTTCTCAAGATATCAGTCATAGTTTGTATCACAAATAGTTTTAGCCTTATTAGCCTTGATATAACATTTATAAGAAACAGTCACATTGCAATTGCTCCAACCCACCTGAATAGTGTCATTTTTATAAAAACATACAATTCCTTTTTGTGTAACAGGTAGGTACAATGCTATTTTGTCTTGTGATTTTACAGGTGTAGTATCAAAAATCAAATTTTTCCAGGTCTCATTGACCCCTAGGGGGACAGCAGTCATTAATAATCCCCCGTATGCTGTTGGTATAGCTGTGCAAATCCAGCAGTTCGAGACATTAAAAGTTTCAGCATACACATATTTAATTGCTTGCTAAGTGTTAAAGTTTGGGTGCCAGTCTATGAGTAACGCATCACGTTTGTTCAGTTCAACTCGTGTGGCTGAAAAAAGGAAAGGCCACAGCAAAAAGATTATTGTTACCAGTATAGCTAACAGGATGATCATGCAATTTCTCTGAGGTTGTTCTGCATCCCTGTTTACTCTATACCTGGTCATTTTGTTCTCATTGTATAACAGTAACAAGGTTTTTTTCCAGTTCAAAGTTCTTGACCAGTTTGCAGTGCGTCAAATAGATCCAGGACACACGTTCAGCTATCTTGACCACAGTGGGTGTTGCCAGCAAAACTTGGTATGGTCCCTCCCACTTTGGAGAACTCCAATTTCTTTTCTTCATGACCTTCACCCAGATCCATGATCTTGGTTGTACTACTGCTTTCGATGGTCTGGTCTGTTCTTTATCTGAAACAGAATTTAACTGCAGAAGTTTGTTATTCAAAAATCTCCTCATATACTCTGCAAGTGAACTGTCAGCCTCCTGGTCTGCAGGCATGAGAGGTTTCCACTGAGGTATATAATATGCCCTCCCAAACAGTGTTTCAAAAGGAGTTAACCCCTTTGCATTTGGAACAGTTCTCATGCTCAACAGTGCCAGAGGCAGACAGTGCACCCAGTTCTTCTGTGTCTCACTAATCAATTTCCTAAGCTTATTTTTCAGAACCCCATTATGCCTCTGTACTAATCCTGCAGATTGGGGGTGGTATGCACAATGTTTTTTCAAGGAAATCATGAAATAACGGCTTAATTGTTGTATGGTTTGATTTACAAAGTGTGTGCCATTGTCACTATAGATCTTTTCCGGTATGCCAAATCTAGGAATAATTTCTTTAATGAGGACTTTTCCAACATTAGCTGCATCTGTATTTTTGGTCAGAAAAGCTTCCACCCATTTGGAAAACATATCTATAATGACAAGACAGTACTTTTTATTTTCGCATTTGTTTAGTTCTATGAAATCCATACAGGTAGTATGGAATGGGTACGGTGGTGTAGGGAACTCCCTTGCTTAGGCTTCAGTGCCCCCTGTGCATGATGCCTGTTACAAACATGGCATGCTGCACAAAAATTTTTTGTGTAGTTTGTAAATCCATACGTTGTAAACACTCGATTCACTAACTGTACCATCCCCCCTGTTGAGACATGGCACTGCCCATGGCTCAACAAAGCTGCATATCTAAACAAGTTAGATGGCAAAATTAGTTTTCTTTCTTTGGAGATGTACAGCCCTTTCTCAAGAATTGCTCCTCGTTTTATCCATTTTTGTTTTTCTAGATTTGTAGTAAGTGTCTGCATTGTTTTTAACATTTCTAAATCTAAAATCTCAGAAGGTTGTAATTCCTCACTCAAAAGAAATATTCTGAAGCTGAAGCTGCCTGCTTTGCAGCTGTATCAGCTCTCGCATTACCTTTTGAAATCCTGTCCTCTTGCTTGGTATGAGCTACGCATTTACAAATAGCTACTTTATGAGGTAACTGAATAGATTCTAACAAATCTAAAATAAATTGCGCATGATTAATCGGTTTACCAGTAGATGTATCATTCCTCTATTTTTCCACTGTTGCGCAAAAACATGTACAGTAGAAAAAGCGTACTGGCTGTCAGTAAAAATGTTCACACATTTACCCTTTGCCAAGGTACATGCCCTTGTCAAAGCAATAGATTCTGCTGCTTGTGCAGATAAGTGGTGTGGTAAAGACTTTGCTTCTGAAATCTCAGTATCAGAAACTACTG
Source organism: Protopterus annectens (assembly GCF_019279795.1). Taxonomy (NCBI): domain Eukaryota; kingdom Metazoa; phylum Chordata; order Ceratodontiformes; family Protopteridae; genus Protopterus; species Protopterus annectens. The sequence goes on along the minus strand of NC_056726.1, from coordinate 62,307,921 downwards.
CATACCCTACTAGATTCTGTCCTGTAGGACCCTTTTTGCACGAGCCGTCCACATAGTGTGTCACCTCTGCATCATCCAAGGGAACATCCATGAGATCTTTTCTAGGCAGTGTCTTTTGCTCAATTTCCTGCAGGCAGCAGTGTGGTTTGCCATCTGCAGGGGTTGGGAGCAAGGTTGACGGATTCAAAGTTGTGCATCATTCAATTGTCATATGAGGTTGGCTCAGCAGTATAGTCATACGTGAAAGATGCCTAGCAGGAGAAAGATATGCCACTTTTTCTTGCAGTAAAATAATCGCGACTGCATGAGGCACTCTCAATGTGAGAGGGTGGAATAACACTACTGAGGCTGAAGCCTGTACTGCCATTGCAGCTGCGACTACTGCTTGTACACAGTGGGGCAAGGATCACGCCACTGGATCTAGTTGTGATGAATAGTAAGCTATGGGGCGTTGTTTGTCCCCATGTTGCTGTGTTAACACTGATGTCATATAGCCTTGCTTACAATCTACAGTTTGGAAAAATCGTTTATGATAGTTCAGTAATCCTAAAACTAATGAGGATGCTCTCAGTTGTTTTAATTTGCAGAAAGCTGAGTCTGCTTCTGGTGTCCATTGTAACAAATCTTGTGCTGCCATAGGCTTCTTGTATATTAAGTTGGTCAGTGGAGCAAACTCCAAGGCATAGTTTGGAATCCAACTCCGACAAAAATTAGTCATACCTAGGAAGGACATCATTTCCTTCTTGGTAGTCAGTTTGGGTGCTTGTAATATTGCTATTTTCCTGTCTTCATCTAATATTCTGCCTTCTTTGGATATTACATATCCCAGGTATTTAACCTGTTTTTTTCAAAGCTGCAGTTTGTTTTTGTTTACTTTGTGTCCTTGATTGGCTAGAAATTGTAATAACGCTATGGTATCTTCTCTGCATTCTTGCTGGGTGGGGGCTGCCAGCAGAATATCATCTACATAAAGTAAAATCTGGCTGCCTTTCGGTGGGATAAATCCCGCCAAGTTACTTGCCATTTCCTGTGCAAATATTGTTGGACTCTCACAATATCCCTGTGGTAGTCACTTGTATGTATACCTTTTCCCCTGAAATGTAAATGCAAACCAATGTTGGCTGTCAGGGTGTATCGGTATTGAGAAGAACGCATTGCTAATATCTACCACAGAAAAATACTTCTGTTGAGGCTTCAAATCATTTAATAAGGTGTGTGGATCTGGCACCGTAGGTGCTCTAGGTATAACTGCATCATTTACAGCTTGTAAATCTTGGACCATATGCCATTCTCCATTTGCTTTCCTAACAGGAAATAAGGGTGTATTACATGGCGAATCGGGAGATTCTATCAATACTCCTTCCTTAAGTAAGGCTGCTATTATGGGTTTGATTGCTACTTCTGCATCCTTTCTTAATGGATACTGTCTCTTTTGAGGTCTAAATGCTGACTTTGGCGTGATAGTAACTGGTCCTGCTGTACGAATAAGTCCTACATCTGATTTCCCTGTTGACCAGAGAGTCTCTGGTATGCCTCGTAAGGCTTTTTCTTATTCCTCTAGTAAGAGTGCTACTCAGCTGTCCTCACTTGCCTGCAAGTGCACAGCTGGGTGTGTCTGTGTTATCCAACTCAACTTCTGCTTTTGTACTCCCTGTTCTGACAGTTCTAATTCTGTCTGTTTTTCCCACCTTGTGACTTTTTCTCCTAGGTCTGCCCACTTCACATTCTTGTCTTTAGTTAAACTAACATGTGGTAATCAATTAGATTTATAAAGTGCTAGGAATTCCTGGGGCAATAAACAGCTAACTACACTGTTCCCTTCTGTGTCCCAGTACAGATTACGCAATACTAATCTGTTAGCATGGTTTCTAAACAGTTCTTGTTCATATTCTTTATCAGGTCCTGGTATGCTACAGTAATATAGAGTACAATGTAACAAATGCTGTTTATCAGTGTCAATGGAGGGGGATTTACTGTTGGCTACGTTCATCAGTTCTTCGGTTACTGCCCCTGGACCAGTCGTAACCAAGTCCTGGCTGTACCAATAAAATGTTTCACCTTCCAGTTGCACCACAAAAGTATCCATTTGTCGCTGTGCTTCCATACCCTGCATGGTTGGAACTACTGCTATGCCAAATATGCATAAGGTCTCTGCCCAAAAGATTTACTGGGCATTTTGCAGAAACAACAATTTTGCTCTTCTGGGTCATCCCTGAAACAGGGTCAGTTATTGCTATGCTATGGGAGAGTGGCTCCCGATACAGCTGTCCATTAACTGCTTTTACAAATATATAATCGAGTGATTCTGAATTTTCTGGTAGTTTGGAAGGATGTATCAGGGTCCATGTAGCCCCTGAGTCACACAGGAATTTAACTTCCCTCCCCTCTACCAGAAGTGTAACTTCCGGTTTTGTGTCTGCTAAATAGAGCTCTAGGCTCAATAATGTCAAGTCTAAAATTCCGTTTTCTTCACCATTCGTGATTTCTTGTACTTCCTCTATTTCTTCTATCACATTCTCTACTCCTTCTATCACATTTGCATTTGTCTTTTCTTGGTTATTCTCTTCTAGTGATTCTTGACTATCATATAGTCAGTCCTCACCCTCCTTATCTTCCGTGGCTACCTTTTTGTTTTGCTTGCAATCCCTTGCCAAATGTCCCTTTTTCCCGCATTTAAAACATTCACCCCTCTTCTTTCTCTCTTCAAACTCCTCTGATCTCTTATCAGATTGTTTGTTTCCCCTGGGCATTTTTTTCCCCTTCTTCCCGGACTGTACGACAAAGACTTCTGCTCCATCTTCTACTGCAAATACTTGGGTTTTCTTTTTCTTTTTGCTATTAAAATGCCTTTCAGCATGTCTCGCATATTCAAGTAATGACTGTAATCTACTTGTACAGTGATCTACCATGTGCTTTGTAATGAAACTACTTATGGGTGAAATACTACCCTTCAAAAATGCATTCTTTAGTTGTTGTTCATATGGGGAATCATGTGTTTGGTCTTCAGGTACCTGCATTCCACAATGGTTATTAAAACACTCTAATAATCTAGCATAATATCTATCAACATTTCACCTTCCTGTTGGATGCATTGATTAATGCAAGTCCAGTCAGCCCTAGGCTTCCATTTTTCAGAGATCCGGTCTGTCAGACCTTTCACTCTGTTATCCAGTTCTGCTTTGCTATGTGGGAGTCAAGGGCGCCCGCAGGCAGGTGCAAGGGGGTGCACTTGCACCCCCCTGGAATCGGCTGACATGTTCTAATTTAAAAAAAGTTTTTTTTTTTTTTTTGGACGTTCTTCTTTAAGAAGAAATGAAGTCCGTGCTGACATCGCGAAGAACGGTCGCGGGTGTGCTGACATCATCGCGCGCATATTTTTTCAACTGTTGCGAGCGGGAACTCGGATGGACAGACGGTTTTGGGGTAAGCAAGTGGAAAATGGGACCACGAGCGGGAACTGAAACGGACGGATTCGCAAGCGGGAGGAAACGAGCGGAAGATGGGACACTTTCAAAGTAAGTGTGTGTGTGTGTGTGTGTGTGTGTGTGTGTGTGTGTGTGTGTGTGTGTGTGAATGAATGAAAATAGGGAAAGATGTGAAGTTGGATGTGTGTCCATGTTCAGAAGCTGGCCCTGTTGCTGAAGAATCACAAGGGCATTTTCATCACTGTAAGCTAAATACAGTCCTTTAGCATTTTTTCATAGCTTTGCTTACTGACTCCTGTCACTCATTATGGGGTGATGATTGCCCTCTTCTTTCTTTATTTTTATTTTTCTAAGCAGAAAGCAATCGCTGTAACTATAACCATTGTACCTTCTTCCTTAAAAAAAACCCTGTTTAAAGCTTGTGCACTCCATGTGGTTATTTCAGCAGTGTAACACAAAGGTTGCTTTAACTGCATCTGTGCAAAGGTATCATGTTTAATGTGCTTGTTTCAGCTCTTTGTCTCACCTTCCCAGAAGAACAAAGCAGATTGCTCAGGGTAATTCCATGTCCGTAACAGCTATGAATAGGAGTACAAGGCCTTGAGGCTCTGCCATGGCTTCTTTAATGTGTACCATGTTTTGCTGAACTGTCTGTCACATGAGTCGGGCTGACACACAACCATTTTAAGTGCACTCAGTAATCAAGATAACTGCAGTCTTTGTCACAAGACATTTTTATAAGAGGTGTAGTTGTGTCACAGACCCAAAACCTTGTAGTGATCATTGCCAAACCTCAGTCCTACAAGTTAGCGGGTATAAGGAGTGAGCTGTCACTTAAATATACATTAGCAGTTTTTCTTATTGTCACATTTTTATATTGTCAAGCTAGTATAGTAATAATATCCAGTGTCTTTATTTCATCCAACCAGGATTATCACAATGCTTATTAACAGTTATACAATGGACAAGAGTACAAAAATAACTAGCATGACAAAAAAATCCCTCTCCCCACTTAAATATTTCCTTTCTCTGTTGCTGCAACAATTACCATTTACAGTATGGAAGAAAGTGTTTGCTTGTCATTGAGTCAACAGTTCCAAGAGTTTGGGAGATGAAGTGTTGTGACATTTGGAGTTGTATTCTGTGCTGTACTGGGATGTCAAGGGAACAGAGTTATGGATATAATGTGGAACAGACATTGCTGCTAGTCACTTTCTCACAAGCTGCAAGTTGATCCCCTGCCTTTGAAAGTCCCAACATTTCAACAGAGTGTTAGGGTTGGTTGACGCTTACACAAAATAATAAATTCATTTTCAAAATACAGTCTTGGCACACATTCTGTTTGAAGAAATGTTACCTAGGTTCTATCTGCCTTTTCAGTCATTTACTGATCCGGAACTGTCATTCAGTGCAGTGCCCTTTCCTTAGCACCCCAGTCAATTTTCTAACTTACAAAAAGAATGTTGTGTGTTTGTTGTGTGTTTGTTTCTGTTATATTGTATGTGCATAGCCAAGGGACAGACCTGATGGCAGACAAATGGCATTTTCCTTTCCATGTTAAGATTTCTTTTTTTGAAGGGGGGGGCTTATTATTACAGAAAATATATTTAAAACGCCAAAATAAGAACAAACCACTTTATGGAAACAAATTCCCAGTGCGTTCATTTTGTAACAAGACTTTTCATCAGAGTCTAAGGAAGTCTTGCTATAAGATGAAAATGCTGTGAATCTGTTTGAATAAAATGATTTGTACTTTACAGTTTTGTATGTATGTAGTTGTTTTTTGTAAGGGGGAATAATTGGTTCCAATTGTAAGACATTTTGTTTTATTTGATTTTTTTATAGCTTAATTATGGGATTATTAAAGTACAGTTTTAGTTTGCCATAGTTAAATTGTGATATTCATTCCAGTTATACCAAGACTCCTTAAAGAGTTACTTGCTTCAACTGTATCTGATTACAGTGCTTGACCTCCAAGAAAAACAAATACATGTGGATATCCTTGATAAATATGGAAACTCCCTCCTTTTGTGGTTCGGTCCGGGTTTTGGGGCGAAAAGCATGATATGAGGTATAGCCTGGTAGTGCTGGGGTGCTCTCTGGAGCCTTGAACCAGTTTTCTGTCACTGCACAGATATCTATGTTCTCCATACTGAGGAGAGCTTGAGTGCGTGCATCTTGAGGTTAAGACTTCTGGCATTTAGCAGCATTACCTTTAGTTTCTTGTTCCTTGTGCTGTCTATGGGGTGGGTTTGACTTTTGAGCCTTGCCTAAAAAAGGCACTATGGGGTGGCAAGAGCCTTTGCCAATATCTGAAAGCCCAGTGGTGACAGGTGCAAGCTGTCCCTAGTGAAGCAACGTGGCTTGTCGAGCATGTCATCCCAGGCTGACAGACACTGGATCCCCTTTGAATGACACCAAAATTTTAGCCAATTGTTAAAATCGATCATTTTGTCTTTGTACTGTGGCATCATTCTAGGTGAGGGTAAGATGCTGCTCGAGGTCAGGGTCATACCACCCTGGGCTACATGATCATAGAACTCCTCTATGTCTCTTTTCATGTAGTCCAGGGAGGTACGTCTCAGGTCATTCACACCAGCATGTACAATGACTGAGCCATATTTGTATTTGCTTTGGAGTGACCTGAGTGCTTGCGTTATGTGACGGATCCTAGCACCCAGCAGGCAGCTCACTGTGACCTTCTCTTTATTCAGCCTGGTGAGCAGGACGTCAGTGTGTCTGACAATAGAGTCACCTATTACAAGAGTATCAGGTGTGTTATTCAGCCTTAAGGGCTGTGGCTGCTTGCACACTGACTTTGTGGGCTATGTGTTGTGCATGTTTTGTGTTGAGGTAGCGTTTGCTTGGATGTCTGCTTTGGAGTTCTCTGTTGCTTAGGTAGATTTTTATTTAGAGCCTCTGAGTATGTTTTTGTGTATTTATGTGTTTGGTTCGCTGATGTGTTGGGACTATGTGATACTGGAGCAAACTCAGACAGCCCTGGTTGAACTATACCTCTCAGTTGTCCATATCTTTGCAGAATGAATAGATATTTGCTACTTATTTTGTTTTGTTCCTCATACAATGAACTCACTAAATGACAGACATTTGAGTTTCAGACGTCATAACCTTCAGAAAAATGCATGCTAATGCAAGACCTGTTATTCTATCAACTGTCAAGTTTATACAAGAGCAATTTTAGTAGTGTTTGTATGTTCCCCCAATATATTTAGCCTTGTCCAGATTTCCTGAATTAAGAGGTATGTGCAAATCGCTTTGTAGAATTAGAAATATCCAAACCTCTCCATTGTCCCCAATTTTGGCACAAAATGTTGCTCTCCCTAATAATCCTTCCTCAAAATGGCAATTTTGGAAGAAAATGTGATTGAAGTCTCCTAGAATAATGGTGTTGGCTTAATGCATAGGGACACCATGTTAGTTAGGAGATATGGATTGATGGGGTACATAGAGGGACCTATAGTTAGGTATGACACAGTAAGGAGTTTTGTTAATGCTAAGCTGGATGCAGAGGAATTCCGTCATTATCTCACATAGCAAGTCTGGAGATGAAATGTTGTTTAAGAATATGTAGACACCATCACCTTTTCATCTCGGGTGTTTTTAGCTTAGGCTCTGAAAAGGATATTTTCTAATTCATGTAGTTATAAAAGTTCAGTATAAAACTAAGTTTCTGAATGCAAACACACTAGTTAAGCAGCATCATGGTAGGGAGTACTTCAGTACAGAGAGATTCAACTATATACATAGCCCTTTCTGTCAAAAACACACACACACCATGGTCACACAGAGTTTACAGTTGTTGTAACACGTTTCTGAATGCAAACACACTATTAAAGCAGAATCGTGGTAGGGAGTACTTCAGTACAGAGAGATTCAACTATATACATAGCCATGAGTTCCCTTATACCTTTGTCAAAAACAAATGTACACCATGGTCACAGAGTTTACAGTTGTTGTAACTTTGAAAAAAATCCATCTTTATGTATTTCTTGCACTAAAGTTGAGGTGTGTGTGTGTGTGTGTGTGACAGAGAAATGCCCTAGTTAGCTATAACGGGTGGAATTTATGTGCAACTGTTTTGTTTAGCAAATGGTATCATTATTGTGGTATAGAATTTTAAGGCAGTGTTAGCACAGCAGGTAGCATACGTGCATCTTGATGCAAAGGGCTGTAGGTTCTATTCACACAGCATGTACATTTGTATTTTAAGGGGGTATGGTACTGCAGTTCTTAGTATGTCCTCCTTTGGATGAGACACCTAATAACTATGAACCTGCTTTTCAGCCTGCCACCCATTCCCTATTGCAATATATCAACTTACCATTAATTTTAATGTAGCACATGCAATTTATTCTTCAAGGGCAACAGGCACTGAAATTGTAAATGAAACACTGAAATATAAAGTAATTTTCTAGCAACAACCTCTTCATTGGTTTCAGATCTCTTTAATGTGGAATTATTCAGATGACTTTTACTTCTGCAGAGATTCTGCATACTGATTGATATTGGTGGATTTTATGACAGAAGTTTGAGTGTTCCTTTATGGTTGAAATGTTCTGAATTGGGCAGGCTGTCATTATTGGTTCATATGATTTGTTTCATTGCTTAAAGGAAAGATGCTCAGAACTATAAAACACACTCTTAACAAGTGGTGCTGTGTTGTACAAGGGATATAATTCAATTATTATGTAGTATAATAGTCAGGAAGGTGAATCAAAGAACTCTTGCATGTTTCTAAAAATGTGTGCAAGGAGCCTATGATTTGGAAATGGGCCAAAGGTAAACTTACCCTGCCACTGGCCAGATGCATGTTTGTGAAATGTGGGTTTCGATGCTGTTTCAGTGAATGTGGGTTTCAAAGGTAGAGAAGTTTTAATGCTAAGTCTGTTTTCATTGTAAGACTATTGCTTTGTTTAGGTTTAGTAAATGTCTGTCAGTGTTTGTGCTATAAAATCTGAAATAAAAGTTGTAAATTAAATCCAAATATCTGTAATCATTGTAGAAGTAAAGCATAAAACAGTATGCACACTGAGAGATTTGAACAGTGGATGATGTCTGAGAATGGGATAGAGTTGCGGAAATCATTTATAAATATATTGAAGAGAAGGGGACTCAGTATAGAGCCCTGGGGTACCCCAGTAGGAGTATTTAGAAATGAGGAGGTGGCCTTTTCCATTTGACTGCTTGAGATCTGTTAGATAAGTAGCTGGAGAACCAGTTCAAGGAGGAGGGAGATAGGTTAAGTTTAGAAAGTTTAGTTAGTAGCAGGCTGTGAGAGAGTGTCAGAGGCCTTAGAGAGGTCGAGTAGTAGGGTAGAAACAATTTGGCCAGAGTCGCGGGCTTTATTTACAGTGTCAAGGAAGGAGAGGAGGGTGGTCATAGTGCTATGATGTGGTCTGAATCCATGTGTGGGAGTTAGTAGGTGATTATCTAAGAGATGTGGAAGGAGTTGTAGTTGGATACACTTTCTAGGAGTTTAGAGATGGGGACAGAATAGCGATGGGAGGAAATTAGTAACATTGTTGTTGTTGCCACCTTTATGTAGAGGTATGATAAAGGCCCTTTTCCAGACTTGGGGTACTATACATTCTTGGATAGAGCGGTTGATTAAAATGCTAATAGGGTAAGCGATTGCTTCAGCAGCTTTGCTAAGAAAGTAAGAAGGGATGTTATCAGGAGCATTGGTGCATGGCTTCAGTTTCATAAGGAGTTTCTTTATAGTAGAAGTGGGTATAGGTTTAAATGAGAGAAAAAAGGAGTGTGAAGAGGGAGAATTAGGGGCAGATGAAGCTGATGAAGGAGTAGGAGTAGGAGTAGGAGAAGGAGTGGAGGGATGGGAGTTAGTAGATGGGAATGAGGAAGTAGTAGCAGAGTAGGGTAGAGATGGTTGGGGATGGTAAGGGAGTTTTGGAGAATGTAGTGGTGTTAGAGAAAGATGACGTTAATTTGGAAATGGATTCAATGAAAAGAGTTAAATTGGGTAGCCAAGTCTTTGTCAGGAGCGTTTGGGTCTGGGGTAGGGGTATCTGGTTTGCTGGGGTTAAGTAGAGTAGAGATACCTTTCCAAAATTTCTGAGGGTTTGATTTTTTTATTATTGTTTTGAAGTGTGGAAAAGTAGTTTTGTCGGTCGAAGATTATGAGCTTTTTTACCTTATTTCAAAGTATTTTATATTCATTGTAATAAAAGGACAGGATTACAGTATTTTCAGAAGCTCATTACATTTTATTGCAGACCAGTGTCTTATAGCAGTGTCTGTGTGTTAGTACACTTGTAGTTGGGTGGCTTTAATGGTATATGGTAAATAAGCATTGCTACCTTACTTAAAAGCCAAGCCCTGCAACAACTAGCTCCACACTGAAGTCAAAACACAATAGCTCTGGTGGGTAAATGTACTCTGTAGTAATCAAAAAAGGCAAATGTTTAAGATAACTACAGCTTATGTTCAAACACAATAGGTAGTGATGAAACAATGCTCTGCTAAAAATGCTTTAATGCTTCACATTGCTGAGCTGCAGATCAGTTATCACTGGCTACCAGGATTTCACCCACTTCAGCTCAAGCACTGTGCCGTTCAGTGCAACCTTCCCAGAACTAATTCAAGTCTGACCAGAATTATTTGGTGTGTGTATAAGAGGGAGGTAGCATACCCCTCAGCTGCCCAGATTTTTGCCCCATATTCCTCCTAAAAAGGATTGAAGTTGCTAAATGAGACATTTCAGTTTTAGAAAAATGCATGCCAACACAAATCCTGTTACTCTTGCAATCTAAGTTTCTGAGAGCCATATTTATAATCTATCCCTATTTATTTTAGGCTTTGTCCAGATTTCTTGCACTAAGGTTGAGGCCTTGAGGGGTGTGGTATGTTTGTGAGAGAGAAAGTGAAATGCCCAAGTTAGAGTTAACAGGTGGAATTTTCAAGTGCATTTTCAAAGAACTGTGAGTTTTAAGGGAAGCTAAGTTCACTGCTGCTCATGCCAAGTCTATTTACAATGTGCAACTGTTTTGTTTAGCAAATGGTATCTCTGTTGTGGTATAAAGTTTTAAAGCTATGTTAGTAGCACCACAAGTAGAATACTTGCATCTTAATGTAAAGGCTTGAGGTTCTATTCCTACAGCATATACATTTGTATGCTGATGTCCTCCTTTGGATGAGATGCCTAAACTATGAACCTGTTTTTCAGCTTGTCATCCATTTTCTATTGCAATATACCAGCTTACCATTTTTTTAATTTAACATAGGCAATTTATTCTTTGACGGCAGCAGGCACTGAATTTGTAGATGAAACACTGAAATATACAATTGTTTTCTAGCAACAACATCTTCATTAGTTTCAGATATCTTTAATGTGGAATTATTCAGATTACTTTTACTTCAGCAGAGACACTCAAACAAGTGCTGCTGTATAATACAAGGGATAATTCAATTATATATTATAATTAATACAATCAGGTAAATCAAATAACTTTTGCATGGCCCTAACGGTGTGCAAGGAGCCTATTGCTTGAAAACAGTTCAAAGGTAAATAACCTGCCACTGGCCAGATGCATTTTCTTTGAATGTGGATTTCAATGCTGTTTCATTGAATGTGAGTTTCAAAAGTAGAGAAGCTTTAATGCCAAGTCTGTTTTTCATTGTAAGACTATTGCTTTGTTTAGGTTTAGTAAATGTCACGGTGTTTGGGCTATAATGTTTGAAATAAAAGTTGTAAATTAAATCCAACTGCCTGTAATCATTGTAGAACTAAAGCATAAAACAGTATGCACACAGATTTGAACAGTGTCTACAGTAAATGGGGAGAAATAGCCAAGTAATGGGACACTGGAATGGCTGTGTGGGCGGGGCTTGGGGTGGGTGGACTTGGGCGGGGCTGTGTTGGCAGGGGGCGGGGGGTGAGCTATGTGGGTGGGGCTCTGGGTTTGCACCCCCCTGCAAAAAATCCTGCGGGCTCCCTTGGTGGGAGTGGCTTATGTTCTGCGTCATGGGGATTACAGTTGCCACTGATCATGTGCCAATCTGGACCTATGATTTGTCTGACTACTTTCTCTACTTCTTCTCCATTTAAATAGTAACTTAACCTCATGCCCTGTAAGTCTTCTAGGAATTTTCTAAAATTAACTTTCGGATGGGGAATGTCCTCTGTGGCTTTCCAGATATTTTCCGGTGTCCACGGTCTATACACTAGAAGAGTTGGGTCCTGTCCTGCCTGTCCTGCCTGTGGATTTGGTACTTCTATGAGTGGACATATCTCTTCTTCACTCATAGCTCATGAATTTTTATTTATTTCATATAATTCAATATCCCCTCTTAAGTTACGTGTTCGAGACCAAGTCTCGACAGGATCTCTGACAAACGGTTTTGATTTCGCAGGGACAGTTGGGTATAGCGGAGGTGGATCAGCTTGTCCACTCGCTTCATATTCTGGTAAGGGAAGCGGAGGGGGTGGGGGGGCCGATGCTATTACTAGGTTATTGTCTTCTTTGTCTAAAAACATTGCTTTTGAATTTTTAATCTTTTGTTCCCTGCGGTTTGCTTCCTCAAGCCACCTGTGTGCCTGAGGAACTCCCAAGTGGTGTTGCTTTTTTACCTGACCTTTTGTGTCTGTTTTAAGTTGTTTGACAAGTTTGATAAGTGAAGGTTTGTCTAATTTGCCATCAAATTTGCATTTATTAACTCATTTTGTATAGCACCTAACGTTATCGGCACGTTGTAATTGCATATATTTCATGTCTTCGGTTAATGGCGGATATCGGGATCTTTTTGTGCACCTATTTCCCATGTTGTCTTAACTTAATTAGAAATTGTTACGTAACCCTTCTTATCACATGGTACCACGATTTTCTTTTTTCACAGTTTATCTAGAATAACTGCCTACCTATCCTGTTTCCCTGATCTATGACAAAACAGCAATCTTTTTTGTCCCTGATTTATACAAAATCTCCCTGACAAAAACAAATACTGTAACAAGTCCCTGATCTGAAACAGAGAAAAGGTAAATTTCTCCTTACCTGAGCCTCTGTAATTGACTGTGTCACTGATGGATCTGTTGACTCATCAATCGCAGATCAGAAACAGTGGCTGGCCTCTTTTGAATGACAATTCAAGTCGGAGGTCTTTCAGAGCAGAAGAACCAATGTGACCTCTTCCCCATACGGTTTCATGCCACCGGGCCCATCTGACCTGAGCTAGAGCGAGAGTTTCTGGTCCAAAGGACCAATCTGTCAAAGGAAAAATAAACTTCAAAATGATCAATACACGGCATGTTCAGGTTAAGGCACTTTAATCTTGCAGCAAGGAGACAAAAACGTGCTAATACAGAGTTTGTCTAACTAAAATCAGGGAGTAAGGTCATTTTTATACATTTTCTAACAAGACATTACCTACCAAGCTGACATAACAGATCACAAGTTTTAACATCATTACTTCATAGCAGCTGTTTGTCCATGATTTTCTGCTTGCACTATCAATTTTATGAAAAACTTCCTAAGAAAAACAACGTGGCCTTGGTGACCACCGGTTAGATACAGCTTCCCACTATGTTATGTTACCATTCAAGGTACTATAGCTAATTCGAGCACAAAGCAAGTACAGATTCTTCAAGCAGTCTTTTGTTTTATGTATCTCTTCTTTTCGGCAGCTGTGCATGTTCTCATAACACGAACAGAGCTGATTGTTCATATTCAATCATATTATAGAAAACAGTATTGTTCTATTCATACCCTATTCATTCATTTTCCTGACCTAGCAGATAATCACCTGCTTCTCAGTACATTTCCAAAAGGCATAAACATGAATTTTGCTGTGCTAGCAAATACTAGGTCAGGGTGCATCTTGCAGTTTCAGAAAGCATACTGCAGTTTGAAAAATCATCTTATAATTTCATACAGAATTAAGCTGTACATAAAATAGAATGAAATGTGTTAACTCTTTTAGCTTCTAATAAGCACTAAACACATATTAATACATATTTTTCTAACACATTGCTACTGGAATTTTACATGCTGGTCAAAAAACTGGGTTGACCTCTCATGGTTCAGCTTCATGGAATATGTAACTGGAAGCTTACCAAGTTTATCTGTGAAGAGATCAGCATACTCTTTGAAAATATGTTGTGAAAAAAGTATCATTTTTATTTGTACTTAAATGATGGACTTCTTTACTGAGCAAAATCAAACCCATATGTAGGCTATCTTCAAGGCCTAGTGATGACTGTTCATCTCTGTGAACTACATAAAATTGCAAATCATAGCTGTTGCCTGCAAAATGGCAAGAAAGAACTACAGTGCCATCCATCTGAATTTCTTCACCACCATAAGCCACTAATTTTGTATACATCAATAAGTCAAAATACTCTCCAGCTTTTACTTTTGCATAAGCTTTTACTGACATGACATTGCATTTGAATCCGTTGTCCTCTTTGAGCTCTGTTGGTTTCCCATTAATTTGTACAGTACAAAATATTTCACTCTTTGCTGACACACATGAATTTACTGTGTTAACTGTCACACCAAGCACACAAATACCATCAACATAAAAAGATTCATCACTGCCATTCAGGCTTGTCACAGTCTCAGTTTGATTCACTGCCTGCTTCGGATTAATCTTACTATAAGCCAGTGCTGATTTGAAACACTTTTTGAAATGATTTCACTTTTTGCATTTGTGACATTGCTGACCATACGCTAAACACGTTTCTCGTTTGGATTCATGAATACCCCCCACAATTGCAACAATTAACAATGGGAGTTGATGAGGTAAAGCTTTTCATTTTACGCTTCTGAGGCTTTGTTGTCTTAAATTTCTGTTGCACACTGTCAACATTTGCAGTAGTAGTTACAGCTAGCATATTCGTATGTTTTTCTGTGAGCTCATGTAGCTGGCAAACTTCAATAGCTTTTCTCAGTGTTAATTCACTATCATGCAGTAAAAGTTTCCTCACTGTATCATTGTTTATACCACACACAAGGCAGTCTTTTATTAAATCATCCTACAAATCCCCAAATGTACATGTATTTGTTTTATTTCGTAAGTCAGTAACATATGCTTCAATAGGTTCACCATGCTTTTGATTCCGTGTGTTAAATCTATGCCTTTCCATCATTATATTTGTCTGAGGGTCACACAGTTCCCTGAATTTATGTTTTAAATAGTCTGGATTGCACCACATTTCTGCTTGAGCAATAATACTGTGTTTTTTTCCCTCTCCCACATAAACAGCAGGTGCATATCTAAAAGAACGTTCTCACTCAATGGCCTCTGAGTCAGCTAAACTGAGAAGTACAAATGCTCAGGTGTGTGAATCTTTATCAGAATGTTCAGCCGCTATGAAAATATCATATTCTTGTTCAAACACACCCAAATTCTCTGCAACATTGCCATCAAACGCCAAAGGTTCAGGTCTGGAAAATCCATCCGACATGCCGATAAAATAAATGTAAACACCTTATACACTTTTCAGATTACAAAATTAATTTGATATTCTGTAAAAGTAAACGCATGTACCTATAGCACTTTAGACATTCATTGCACCATGGAGAGGATTATGTGACTTACTTTCATTGCATTTGAAGAGATTTGTACAACTATGGACATTTAGTTGCACTTTGAAAGAGTGAAACAGCCTCTAACGCCTCATTACACTTTGAGAGACTTAAACAATTTCAAATCCAGCTTCTGACACCATGTTGAATGGCGAATGAAAGCATGATGGCAGCTTAACAGATGATTTATTGTACACCCTACATAGCAGCTTCTGCATGCATATTCTACATCTTACTTGTAATACATGCTCAGTACAGTTAGCTTAATACCGCCCCTTGACCTGGAAACTTCCTTGAACTACAGTAGCTGATAAGGTACAGACAACAGAACATAGCACATTGTTCTACAATAAGTGAGTAGCCTGTCAGCCTTAGAAGCTGACATGCTACTTATAAATATATTTCCTGTTTTTACCATACACATCAAAAGTGTAGACCTTCCACACATACAATACTAATTGGGGCTGAGAGATCATACACAGAAGGCTGGGAAGATGAGTATGTCCTAGGAGGTGGGCAGAGATATTGTTATGAAATTGTGTTGTCAAAGGTAATAATGCTATGTGATATTGTATTGTGTTTTAACACTTTGCAAGAAGTAAGAGATATGCTGTTTACATGTAAAAGAAAGATGCCACTGTTTGTACTCTATGCATTTATGTATTTATATTAATAAATAAACATTTCTTTATATGTGTGGGGGAATTGATTTAATCAAATAATCCTTTGGTTGACGTTAGTTTAGTCAATAAAATTTAGTTGATTACAGAGATGGTCAACAGATATGCGAGACTGTACAATTCTCAGGGGAGGGAATTATGTCCTTTCCCCGAGGTTATGTAATCTCGGAGTTATTATATATAATTAGCAGGGAGTGTATGGGGGTGCATCAAGAAAACAAAATGTAATGCTATTTTTTAAAAGTTTGTTTTGCATGTGCTGAGACTTTTGTTCAGCACATGCATGGTAGAATGCAAAGTCGACCTTTTTGTGGTTAACCTTGTGAACATCGATATTTGGGTCATTCAGTCATTCATTCTTTTTCAGTAGATGTGTGTGTGTGTGTGTGTGTGTGTGTGTGTGTGTGTGTGTGTATCCAGGTATATATATATATATATATATATACATATATATATATATATATATATATATATATATATATATAGATATAGATATACTCACACACACACACACACACACACACACACACACACACACACACACACACACACACACACACACCTAGAGACAACAACAGTGACTGTTTGGAAATTTCTGAGCATGGTCTCTGACCTGTATGGATTACAAAGTTTCTCCTTAATCCCACATGTGTATACCTGTGAGTTGCATATATTTACAGATGCAAGGGTGCAAAAATAATTTTCAAGTTACAACTTGACAATTCTTCTTGGAAGATGGTGAGTGTTATCTTTGTAAGTACTCAGTGGAAATGAACATCTGCTTTTGTACTTTGTAAGCAGATGACTTTTTATGTGAACTTATGGATTGAAACAATAAATATCTATAAAATGTTTGCATTCATATTCATGCAAATGTCATCTTTGTGTCCACTCATTTGAACATGCACACACTCAGCAATGTTTACTTTGGCAAGTGAATACTCAGGTGCTGTCAACTAATTTTTTCAACTTATATGTCTTTAGCATGTCAGGCTCTGATATAAAAGTCCACATCTGAACAAGACTCCCTATTCTCTCTTCCATCCTGGTAGTGAAGAAATAGCCTGCTGCACTCTTTCGTTAGAAAAGACTGAAGGATCATGCTAACCTCTGATCCTCCTACCCAATATGCTGGTAATTGCTCACTCATTGCATCCATATTACATACTTTGCCACCTTCCAAGCCATCATATATGTCAGTGTCTACATGACTTACCATAGTACATTAAAGAGTGCAAAGTAGCATAGTGTTGCGTGGACAGCTTGATATATCATGCTGACTGTCTAGTGGTGTGGCTTTCATGGCTTTGGGGCACAGTACTGCAACCCTAAAAACTGACAACCATTGTTCATGAAACCTGTTGAATCTTTGATTTGTTGTTTTACTTTCAGGAAACACAAGTATAAAGGCTCCATTTATGATACAACATGGTGTTTTGTGCAAAAAAAGCTCATTTTATGTTTTGTAATCTAACAAGGCCGTACCTGATACCTAAACTGCAGAACTCATGCATCTGTCACATCAATGCAAAACAGAGCCCAAAATGTTCCTATATTCTTAATTTAGTCTTTTTAAATTTTTACTTATAGTAACCAGCAAAGAAAGAATTTTGATGAAAAGTTTGTCTGTGCCAAGAGGCGCTTTTCTATCTTACAATGCTGCATGTTTGCAGTCCGAAAGAATGGGTCTGTTGTGTATGACTGAACCTCTCTGATCCCCATAGAAACATACTGTATGCTTTTAGAGTTTTAAAGTTTTAAAAAGGAAGATAAGAATAAATTCTCCCCCAGATTTACTAATCTTCCGTGCAGGACTAGCTTAGTCCTGCATAGAAACGGTCGTTTAGGAGCAGGACTGCAGCGCGCCATGCATAGTAATGCCTCAGCACCTAATCTTACACAGAGCATGTAAGAGTGCAGGGGGCGTGTCTGAGAGCAGAGCTCTCAGAATATACATGCACCCACAATGAAGAAGAGCAGAAAGGCCAAAGGAATGAGCGAGACCGCTCATAGGTGTCCCCATATCACCAGCAACATTCCCCCATGTGTACAACAGCAATAGGAAATACATATAAAATAAATAAACCCTTTTTCTTTTTTAGGAATCCAATTAAAGCTAACCGTAGGTGCACGGATGTGCCCATCGCTTAGCTATGGTTAATGTAGCTTAAATGGCTGAAGAGGATAACAAGGAAGATATATGCAAATGAAGCAGTATAGTAATAGTGTAGTGGACAGAGCATTTGCCTTACAAGCAGGCATTCCCGGTTTGAGTCCCACTGCAGTATATTCCACTTTCCATGGCAAATCACGTTATGACCAATATTTTAGTTGCATAACCCACTAAATAACATATATTTGTGAACTGGAATACTGTATTAAATGCACATGTGAGGAGTCAGTGTCATAATGTTGCAAAGTCCCCAGATATGCACAGGTGCCCCATACAGTATACGTACACAGGAATCATGGATACAAATGGAAGGTAAAATGTGTAATGAATGACAACTCTACACAGCTTCCAAATCCCCCAACTTCCCAAAAAACATTATATATTACTCTCAAAATCAGTGCAATTGTAAGCAGGAGTAAGAACTAGTAAGCAAGTGTAAGCACCAATAAGCAGTAGTAAGCATAGTTAAGAACTAATAAGTGAGTGTAAGCCCGTTTGGGCAGGGGTAAGCAATGCGCATAGAGGTTAAGCAATTTTGAAGCTAGCTCTCTGTAAGCATATTTAATCAGAGGTTAGCATTGCTTACCCTCTCGCCAACCCGCATACAACTGCTCAAAAGTGCCTTAATCACTATGCATCCAACAGCCCTTGTTCTGCTCAGCATCAAAATAAATAGCCTTGCAGGTTCTGAACCCAGGACTCTATACACTATAGTCACAGTAGTTAACCACCAAGCCATCACAGCAGTACAGAAGAATGAGGTATCACCAAACAAGTCCTCACTATAGTAAAATCAAACAGAACCTGTGAAAGGAATCAGTATTGAGTCATATGTCCCATAACCCACTACATAACATAAATATGTGAACTGGAGTACAGCAGTAAGCCCAGAAGTGAGGCGCAATTGTAATAGAGTGTTAAAGTCCCCAATAAAACACAAAGACATCATACAGTGTATGGAATCATGGATATCAGGCATACACATAAGATGTAATGAATAATAAATAAATTCCCAAAAGAAAATATAATGCAAAGTCTCTTGTAATAATTGCATTGCACAGGCCAGCTTAGGAGGTGTAAGCAATGTGTAGGCCAGCTAACTCAATGTGCCCAGTGTTATACCCCTTTAAACAATGCCAACCTTAGGTAAGCAGGTTTGCCTATAGCATAGCCTTTTCAAAACTGGCCAGTCATGGAAAAGTGTGGGAAATCGGCCCTACTTAAACCGAACAGGTGGGAATACATCTCATTACTGGTTGTAGCTTCCCCTTGCAGGCACCATGTCAGGAAGGGGGGGAGGGAGTGTGCTCTTGGGTGCAGTGCTGGTGCATCCAGGAGTCCAGAGTCATGGCAGGACTCCTTGTCAAAGACCGTGAGCAGAGACTGCTGCAGGGCCAGTACCAGGGTTCCCAATATAAGGTGGAAGCCTGGGACCGTCTTGCCCATGACCTCACCAGTGCCACTGGCATACTCCAAACTGGTGAGCAGGTCAGGCATCACTATGCTGACCTGAAGTGGCATAAGGGCGACCTCTTGGAGCAATGAATCCAAGAGGCTAAAACAGCAGGGGATGTCCCAGCTGTGTGTAAGTATCACTCCACTATGTGTGTAATAATTGCCAGCTCATGTATATCATGGATAGGTATGGCTAAATATTCCTCTTTTGTCCTCCACAGCTGCAAGTGAGCAGGCCGCGAACCAAGAGGCCCATTGAAGGTGCCTGGAGAGGTTGCAATGCAGGGCAGGTCAGTAATACTCCTGCATGTACTATCATAGGAAATAAATCTAAAAGTGTTAGTAAATGAATTGCCTGTATAAAACCTGTATTGTTTACGGCAAGTACTGCATACACCGGAGAATATGGTAGGAACAGTCTCATATAGTTTTATGTAAATAAAAGCGTAACAGCCTGACAATAAAGGTCTAACTGCTAGACTGCATGTGTATACTCTGGTATCATATGGTAATGTAGATTTGCAATCACGTAATAGTACTGTTGTCTTAAGCACTGTTACCCACACTGTGCACCATAACTAGAATGTGTAGGAATGCCTTTTCATGACTGGTGTAAGCCCCAGAGGCCATTTAGCACAACTGAGAGACACATAGACAGAAAACAGGGAAAAGGCAGACAACAGAACCCGAATAGCACATACAACTGAGATGTAAACTGCTATATTTTTAGCACACACAGCCATGGTTCGAATCCTGGCAGTGGTAGTAGTCTGCAGACAGAATCGTACCTGACAACTGTACAGATATATCCAGAATTTCCAGTAAGGTGGCCTATATCTGTTCCCTGTCAACCTGTCCCCCTGGGAAATCAGTGGGATGATCCCAGACGTATAGGCAACAAACAGAAAATATAACTAATTGACACACATCTATGAAAACAAAGCTGGTACATTAGCAACTCCTCAAAACCTTATGAGAGTAATAAGCCAAGTATGTCCTATCTACACCCCCATGTTGTCAAGCTGTGACCAGAGTGTGTACAGTAACAGAGTGAGATGTATGTGCATAATACTAATGTGTAATCTGGAATTTTGTGTGGCAACATTCAGGTAGTGCTAACAAACATTGCTCCCACAGGTACGTCAGATACTAACACTGTGCCGAGAAATAAAAGAATAATATCCTGTACTTGTACAGTTTACTTTGGTATTGTATGGCATTGTGACTGATGCAGTTGCTCTGAATAACAAGGTATTACTCATCACTGTAGCCCACACTGTCCTACAAAATATAACTGTCTAGGAAATCCTGTATATGAGTGCTATAATACATGGTCAGAATGCAAAACCACAGGAGAAGAATAAGACAGAAAGCAGATAGGAGATATACAGCAATATCTATATAGCACACACAAATCTGATGGACAGTGTTTAGGTTGTAGCAGACACAGCCCTGGTCTGAATCCTGGGAGTGTAAGTAGGCTGCATACAGAATCATAACCCACAACTGCACAAATAATACCAGAATGTCCAGTATATGGGCCCATGTCTGCTGCCTGCCTGTTACCCTGTCCCCCTGGGAAGTCTGTGTGATGATCCCAGATGTTTAGGCAGCAAACTGGGAATACAACTGATTGTCACACATCTATGAGAACAAACCTGTCACTCTAGCAACTCCCAAAACTGTTATGAGAGTAATAAGCCATGTATGTCCTATCTACACCCCCATGTAGTCCAGCTGTGACCAGAGTCTGTACAGTAACAGAGTGAGATGGATGTGCATAATACTAATGTGTAATCTGGAACTGTTTGTGTGGCAACAGTCAGGTAGTGATAACAAACATTGCTCCCACAGGTACATCTGATACGAACACTGTGCCGAGAAATAAAAACCTTGATACCCTGTACTGGTACTGTTCCCTTGGTATTGTAGGGAATTGTGGATGTTGCAGTTTCTCTGAACAATATAGCATCACTGATCACTGTCACCCACACTGTGCTACATAATATAACTGTGTAGGAAAGCATGTATATGTGTGTGTTACATCACTAAAGGTTGAAGAGGGCAATAGTCTAGATATGTCCTGGTATACCTGCATGTGGTCAAGACATGGCCAGAGTCTGTGCAGAAAGAGTTGGATGGCTATGTGCACAACATCAACCCGGAATCTTGGAGTACATGTAGAAACAGTTAGTGTTAATAAACATTTCCTCCACAGGTATACCAGGTAAGAGGTGTATACCACAGGTAAAACCAGTTCATGTATAACAATGACAGCCATATCACTGCCCAAAGTAAGGCTATTGGGTAGTGTAGTAAAACTTGTAAGGTACAAATAACAGCACTGACTATGAAAGTAATGTGGACTACAGGAATATACTAGTTGTTAATTGACATCTTTCTCTCCCCCCACCAGATCTCCAACAATAAACTGCATACCCACCTCAACCGGTATGTAATGACTCCACTCTTCTGATTATGTTCTATTCATTGATAAATATTTAAATTTGTTTCCATGCATGTGCTATATTGAATTATTCCAACATTGGTGGCATGGTGCCATCAATGTGCCTGCATGCTGTTGTTATTACCACTGTGGTCCCATGCATGCATGCGCTCCGTTTGCTATGCAACTGTTCCGTATCTGGTGTCTGGGTTAATGGGAATATCTATGCATGCTGTTATATCTAACCCTGGAATGTGTTGACTATTACTAACCCACATATGTTGATAAAATGTAAATACTATAGCACGTTTGGGAAGGCCAGTCCCATCAGACCCACTAGTCCCACCTCAGCTGGCCGTGGCACCGGGCAGCAGCACATCAGTGGCCTAACATGGGATCTCCTTGTCCATTGGTTCTACACCAACTTCGGGTGGAACCACCTCAGGGGATGGGGCTCGCACACCCCCCCCCCAGGAGCGGGCAAGGGCAGGAACCTGTCGCCAGGTCCGGGTCCTGGTGCATATCAAGCTCCACAGGGAGGTCAGAGATCTGCTATGCCAGCTCGAGGGCCATGTGTCATGACTAGAGGGTCGGCCTGCCTCTGCGACTCAGCCCCCAGCACAGCCACCTTTGGGGCTGTGAAGGTGCAGTGGTGATTGCCCATGAGTGGGGACTTCAGTCCCACTGTTTCCACTAGGGGGCTCATGGGCTTCTGATTTCTCAACACTCCTCCCCATTAAGATGTGTACCCCCCACATGTGTCATATACCACCCCTGTATGCATCTTGTCTTGTCTGTTAACCTACCAAACCTACCTCCCCAAATATACCTACTATCCCTCCCCAGCATCCCACTCTCATCTGAAAAAAAGGGCAATCTGTTCCCAAAAAAAATATCGCCCCATACATAGCTGTCCATTTCGCACACATGTCCACTGGACACATGTAATCTGGTCTAATTGGCATCACAACTCATTTTGTCCTCACCCCTCTCCCAGGGGTTTGAGTATCCAAACTACCTCCAAATTCAGTGTATATACACAGCTGTTGCTGTAGAAAAAATGGGCAGCTATGGACCTTCCCTACACCCTTCCTGCACATCCCTAGCTAGATTCCCTACTGTCTTTCCCTCTTTGTGCCCCTTTTCACCACTTTCCTATCAACCCTTTTTTCATTTCTTTTAAAGAAATTAGCGTGGGGGTAAGTGGGAGTAAGCACTTTTAAGCGGTAGTACGTCGGTTTAAGCCTGTGTGCACAGGGGTAAGCAATGCCTACACAGGCTAATCAATTCAGAAGCTAACTGGGTGTTAGAAACTGGAAGTTAGCAGTACTTACTTCCATGCAAACCCGTGCAAACCTGCTTACAGGTGCTTAAAAGTGCCTTAATCACTCTGGATCCAACAGCCCTTGTTCTGCCCAGCAACAAAATGAACAGCCTCTGCAAGGCTCGACACCAAGACCCTGCACACCATAGCCAAAGTGATTTGCCACTAAGCCATGTCAGATATGCATAAGCCTGATGTTTTCACAAATGTCGAAGAAACCAATAATGCAAACATGTAGGACTACCTCCATAACTAGAATAATAAATGCCAAGAATTCTCCTTTAAAAACGAATGAAAACACCACCGTTTCTGCAACAGTGGTGTTTTCATTCATTTTTAAAGGAGAATTCTTGGCGTTTTGTTATTCTAGTTGTGGAGGTAGTCCTACGTGTACGCATTATTGGTTTCTTTGTGGTTTATCCTTTTCCTTCGTTCTTGGTGTGTTTGTGGTTTTCACAAACATATCATCCAGCCCAGTCATTCAACAGTACAGGGAATGTATTCCAACATGTAGATGTATGTGTGTGTGGACAGATATTATTATCTAAATATGTAGATATAGATATGTATATATATGTATATATATAGAAATACATATATATATATATATATAAAAATATAAACATATATACATACATATGCATACATCTATAGATATATATGTTATATCTATATGTCTATATATATATATATATATATATATATATATATATATATTTATATATATATATATATACAGCAAGTTATATATATATATAAGCATATATATATATATATATATATATATATATATATATATATATATATATATATATATATATATATATATATATATATAGGTAAATATGGACATACATCTGTAGATAACAATGGGAACATAACAAACACATATATGTCCACATGCGCCGGTAATGGAGTTGAGAGGCCTCAAACAACATATGTCTTGTATGAATAGGTATTCCCTTCCCACAGCCAAATAAGTCTGCCCTGCAATACACCAACTGTTGCAGATCCCATAACCAGGACCTGACACGACATGGGCATAAGATGTTAACAGTACTCCATCCCACCTGTATGATGTCAGACTGGTATCAGTAACATATCATGCAGTACAGTCTGGCTCCCATAGGGAATGTACAATGTGGAAGCAATCAACATCCCTAGGATACATGTACACAGACACATATATGCAGATACAGATATACATATATAGATATATATGTAACTACACATACACACACAGAGATATGTATAGTAAGATACATATGTAGAAGGTGCACACAATATGGAACAGCCACTATGCCTACAGTTACCACCTTACCAGCTGGACATTGTATGAGCCACCCATGCAAATGACAACCGTTGCCTGCAACATATACCCACAGAGAGGTCAAAGGATATAACACCATACACAGGTTTGCATATTTGGGAAAGTTTTATTTGTGTACTATTATAGTTGTATATGCCATGTCATATAGCTGTCGAGACACTGACATCCATACAAACAGACTAATGCAACTGTGAAACAGTTATACTAATACAGTAGTCTGGAAAGGTTTACAAATGTTGCTATCCAGGCCAAGGCCTTCAAGTAGTACAATAGTAAAGACAGACTGGGCCACAGGATACCAAACAATCAACAGTAAGTAATGCAGATGTATACTTTAGCAGCCTCTATCTCCACTGTGTATACATTCCCTAAGGGGTAAAGACCTCAGCTGACACAATGGGATGTAACTGTTACATAACAAGGCATAACTGACACCATCACAAGCACACTGACAAACAAAACAGTCTGTATGGCAGGAGGCAGTAGGCCTGCATTTACCCAAGGTGGAGTGCATGGTAATGTACATCCAGATACCTTAAGGCAGCTCACCCCTGATACCCCCAAATGTAACAGCCTAGGTTAGTTTTGGTGCATCCTCCCCCCCCAGACTCACTACTACAGGGCCATACCCCACTGTTACATACACTGGCCTTTGGAGTGCATAAGGGCACACAAATTGTGTAAGGGAAGCCCACAAATATATGGCCCCAACCCCACTGCATGTGTGGGGGACACAACAGCAGTGGACTGATGGCAGGAATGGCAGCATGACATACTCACAGCCCACTACAAAGAATGCCTGACAGCATGTCATATGTGCAAAGCCTGGTATGTAGGTGGAGGACAGAGGCTGAAACACAGGCCCATATGTGGAAAATTGTTGTCATACACTAAGCAAGTTGCTGGTGTTACAGAATAGTCTGCAACATACCCTTAGTCAGGTATATACATTAGAAACAGAAATGGATGTAGCCATGTACAGATAGCACTCAACACACACACTGCCAGTGAAATATCTGACGCAAGACCTGTGTGGTGGACAGACAAAACATAATAGGCACACCTCTGGCCATCAAGAGGATAGGCCCACAGTTGTGAGCTATGCAGAAAGACTGCATTCCAAGATAAAATAGTATGTACACACAAACCCTGTAACACCAGTACTATACAATAGTAACAACAACTCTACTCACCCTCTGTCTGTAGTTCTGGAACCTCCTACAAATATGTAGCTGGCCTGAGTGTGCAGGTTTTCCTGTAAGAGGTATTGCTATCTGCTGTCTGTAACATTGATGCCCACACATAGGAAGGATGTCCCTCACATAGGAAAGGTAAAGGGACCACACCCACATGATGTAGGGAGTTATACAAGGTGGTTGCCGTGACAGTGGTAATTGGAAGTACTACACAGCAAGCTGCATGCAGGTAGCATGTGGAGGACACTGATTGGTGCAGAGGCCATCACCTGATCACGTGCATCACCTACAAAAGCCGGGCTGCAATCTATTCACAGCAGCTAAATCCATTTATTAGACAGAGACTGAGAGAGAGAGAGAGAGAGAGAGAAGAAAAGCCTAATGCAAAGGCAAAGCCAAAACCAGAGCAAAAAAAAAAACAAATAATAACATCCAGCAAACTATCCAGAACAGACATCATTCCCACAACAGGTATGTGAAGGATATATACATGTAATTGAATGCAGTACCTGGCTATAATAATGGAATAGATGATGTGGAATGATTTATATGTGCCATCAGGTGTTGTTGTAATGATGTTCAACTGAACAACTGCTATGGACAATAGTGTCTGTCCCTGTGGGTAGTGGGTCATAGCCATTAACTGTGCAGATCAGCACTGACTGGCAAGATGTAAACCATCATAGTGTGTGTTGTGTAATGGGAAGTATGTATATCACGTGGCCAATAGCTGGTGGTAGAAGTAATGCTATTATGATGGATACGTGGGACCCACAGCCCACCCCTTGCAGGATACTCAGGTTAATCTGTAATGTAGCATGCAGGAATGCCATAGGTATGTAATAGGATTACCTGCAATCTGGTCCTACATATACCCCCCTAATGTCAGGCTGTGTCCATATGTGGCACCTGTCTGTGCTGTAGCAGGCAGAACAGTGCAGCTGTGCAGGAAGGTGTTGTGAGATTGTGGACCTAATGTCTGAATGTACTCCACATATAGGTATGCATATGTGTACATGTGTACACATACATAATATATAACTATATATATATATATATATATATATATATATATATATATATATATATGTATATATATTATATACATGTATGTCCGGAAATATACAGATACCCATGTGTAGACATATATATATGACCACATATATGCAACATCTCATATATCTACACATATATAGATATATACCTATATGCACATGTCTACATATATACAAACACACACACAAACATATATGTATGTAAATACATGTCCCCTATATTACTACCGCAGTGCTGCATGCTATATGTGAGGAAACAGTACACATAGCAATACACACAGATATCTACAGCTGGCAGTGTGTGCAACATGGAAGGGTATATGTCACATGTGAACCCTTTGTTGAGGCCACATTGCCCTTGTCTGTGAAGTATGGAATGGGAATATGGGGAAGTATGGCAGGTATAGTTGTGGAGGTGGTCATGGTTGGTAGATATAGAAGACAGTCTACAGGGGTGGTATGTGACACATGTTGTGGGTAAACGCCCTGGATGGTGTGTGTGGTCTGTAATGTGGACACCCCATGGGCCCCAATATGGCAATATGGACACAATGGGAACAAGCCTCCCACCCACTGCTACTCACAACAGCAGTCCACGTCCTGAAGGTGGCTGGCCTGGAGGCTGAGCAGGAGGAGCATGCCACCCTGTGAATATGTACTGGGTGCCTCAGAGTGATGTAGCACATCCCACATGTGTCTGTGGAGCCCGTTATGGAACAGACCCTTGACCTGACCTCAAGGGACAGGAATATGTCTGCGTGTGCCCCTGGGGGGGGTCAACATCCTCTGGGTTAGTTCCACCTGATGGTATTGCAGGACCAGTACATGAGGAGGCCCCAGAGTGGGACACACATGTGATGTGGCCGGGTAACATGGGCAGATGGATTTGGAGAGGTGGTTCTGCTGGGCAATAGTACATATACATGCTGTTGTGTCACTGTTATAGAACATATGTTGGTAGTAATAGTCTACACAATACTGGAACATGTTCAACAGCATGCATAAATATCCCCAATAACACAGAATGTCAGATGTGCAGCAATCACAAAGCAGCCATACCACAGGCATATATGGAACCATAGTGGCCCTGACAATGGCACACAGGTGAATAGTCTGTAACAGGCCAGCAATGATAGTGTCTACACAGAGAACATGGCTACAAACACATAGAACAAAGTGTGGTACAATACAATATCTGTCCCACTGGTAGGTAAGCTCTAGCCATACCAAATGAGGTGTGTATATACAGTTTGTTGTCACTGATATGGTGGGGGGGTGACAGAGATGTGCATTAAGAACTGTGGTAACCTTGCTCTATGAGTTGCTCAGACCTATTTCCATCTTTATGTCTTTCAGCCAAGATGTCACATGCACGGCTACCAACATATTCAGCTGTCGAAATTGAAGTGCTGCTCACGTACTTAATCCAGCACTACCCTGTGTTGTTTGGCCAGGCTGCCCATGACCAGCAGGAGTGGACCACCTTGTGGAATGACCTAGTCCACAGGGTCAATGATGTCGGACTGCACAACCACAGTTATGAGCAGGTCTGGCATCATTGTACTGACCTGCTTAGCAATGCCCATCAGCATGCTGTTGCAGTCCAGGGGGATCACCTTGCCATGGGGGGGGTCATGCCATCCATCCCCCCCTGACATGTGTTGAGGAGCTCCTGGCCAGCCTCATGGCACCTGTCCGTCCTGCCAGCTGCCAACCACCGGGCACCTTTGTGGAGGTGGGTGCCACCCACACACCGGCCGAGGAGCATGCAGTTAAGGCCACAGGGCACATCAGTAGACCACTGTTGCATATACATCTGCATTGATAGAGGTAGATCATGCATATCATGAACATGTCATAGATATATTGTGTTGCTGCATAGTAGTGATAAACAGATGTCCATATGTGGTAGTACTGTGGGAATGTACTGTTGATGTATTGTAATACTGCACCCACCCTGTAGCACTGCCACAGGTGTGGCCACTGACATTGCATCTCTCACCCTCTTATGTAGGTCCCTCCGGGATACCACCATGGCAGCGGCCTGTAGCTGGTGAGTATGGTTTATGTAGATGCTGGCCAACACACCAGGCATGTAATGGTGATGGTATATTCCATGCACACATTTAACACACCTACCCAGAATGCATGCTGTATATGTGCAAGTATTGTTGCTGTGAAATGCACAGCATCACAGGGGTGACCATGATGGGATATTGGAAGGGTATGTCAGACACCTGCATGATAACTAACATCCTGTCATTGCGGAATATGTCCACAGGGAGTATTATAATGGTGGGAGACATGGCCTACAGTAGGGACATGTTTGGAAAAACACCCATATACAGTGCACACCAGTGTATATACCTGTAGGACAATGGCAACACCTGCAGAGATACACTAAGGCATAAGGCAGTAGTCTACATTATCAGCTGGGACTAGGCTGTAACATGTGGTGTTCAGTGTATGGGACATTGCAAAGTGACACATGTGTAGGGCTTAGTTGTATGGATCTGGAAAAAGGCTGAAGTAGGGAGGGGTGTCAGCATGACACACCAGTGCACTGCAGCAGGGATCCTAAGAGTGCTAGGAATTACTCTATCTGCACATAGTCAGGTTTAGGACCTGTGGCAGCCATAACCCTACTACCACAGCAATAGTGATGGCAGTGTTTGAACACCAAGGGATGTGCACATGAGTAGACCTTGCAATCATGCAGAATAGGGGAACGTGTAGGGCAGACTGAACATACACTGGAAAATGCAGATGGCCTATGCCGGTATACCCCTGCCAGGAGTAGTGACTGCTGTAGTACACAAAACAAGAGGTGCAATAAACCGTCATGATAAGGGTGTGCACACATATGTCCACACAGTGTGTATGCATCATGGTCAGCATCTGCACACCTAGCACATTCTGTAGACACTGCATGTGAAAGTACAAGACATATGTCACATATCAGGCTCATGTACTGCTACGATATAAAAACAAATTACACCCACAAGGGCTGATAGCATATAAGTAGGATATCACCACAAAGCACAATCCAACTCCCACAGTAAGCAACGTTCGTTTATTGGAGCAACATACATCCACGACTAAGCGCTTTCACCAACATCTGGCTTCATCAGAGTCATTTGTTTCAACATTTCCCATTTCTTTATATTACATAAAATCAATTCTCATTGGTTAAACCTAATTGCCACCCATCAAAACTATTAACAGACTTAATTAGTAAATTTTAGGTCCCAGCAAATTTGACATCAAAGCTTATTTGGTATGATGTTATAAATTTTAATTTATATTAACAACATGTTTTTCAATGATTTTATCTTGATAAAGTATTATTGTAATATGCTATATTGAATGAAGTTTTATGTTTTTGAGTTTAAAATAGGTCAAATATAGGTGTAGGTATAATGAATAATGTAACAGATGTTATAAGTTTTGATTTTTATAAAAACAGAGGGTAGTGTATAGTTTACATATAAATGGTGATGTATACATTTTTAAAATTTACTAATTAAGTCTGTTAATAGTTTTGATGGGTGGCAATTAGGTTTAACCAATGAGAATTGATTTTATGTAATATAAAGAAATGGGAAATGTTGAAACAAACGACTCTGATGAAGCCAGATGTTGGCGAAAGCGCTTAGTCGTGGATGTATTTTGCTCCAATAAACAAACGTTGCTTACTGTGGGAGTTGGATTGTGTTTTGTGGTGATATCCTACTTATATGCTATCAGCCCTTGTGGGTGTAATTCGTTTTTATTCTTGTACATTGCCGCTGGGACATTCGCTTCCACCCGAGTGACGTTAACGGTTATATGGAGGTTATATTAAAGTAGCTAGCCACAGTGGAGAATAGATTAATCAAAGCCTACACTGACAATAATGTTAATAATGTTGACAACAACGTGGATGATGGAGGAGTTGGACCGGTGAGTCCAACTGATTCGCAAGTTCGATTATTTACACTGCATTCACCCCTTGGGTCAATTCCACCAGGACAATGTATGAGGGGTAATTCGTATGCTAATGTAGCTGGTTCTCAACAACAGAGTACAAATGATGTGACTACTGGTGAGGTCCTGAATAGGAGAGCGCAGGAAGAATGGTTTGACCTCACATCCTGGTTTTTGGCGCCGCTCTATGGTGAAGAGGTTGGCTTTAATGATAGAATGGCTACGCTTCCCTGTCTGAAGGAGCAGATCTTTCAGTATGAGAAATTATGTACTAAGTTTCATGCTGTCCAGTTGGACAGTATGTTTCTAAAAAAATCAAAGGAACTAAATCAAGTACCCAAGGGTCTTCGCATATGGAAAAGACCCATGGGGATTGAGGAAGACTCGACGGCTTTCCGTGAGCTCATTACTTTGTTCAACAAAACGGGAATGGATATGTTGGATATCATTATCCGGAACAACGAGATAAAGTTAGCTGAATTAAAAGATCAAATCAGTCGTCTTCATGTGAGTATCACAACAGATCTATTGTACGAACAGTATCATGTTAATTTAGAAAGGGCTATAAAGAATGTTGAATCATTTGTGGTTAAGAATACAGCGATAAAGAAAAAGAAACTTGAAAGAGACACTTTAGACTACAAAAATAAGTGTGCATATCCCCCTGGTTTTAACCCACGTGTTTACAGGGTGGATAATGAAAATATGGAAAATGATGTGGGTGACTTGGACTATAATAATGAGCCCATTGAAAATGATGTTTTTTTAGAAATGGAGAATGGGCCTCGGAGATCGGAGAGGCTGCGCAACAGGGGCATGACTGTGGGGGATGCACAGCGAAGCTGCAACCGGGGTGGGAGAATGAACAGGAGAGGGAGATATTAAATTGTTGTTTGGACGTAATTGCTGGGACAATTGACAGTACAACATATGATTTTGTTGGATCTGATTTTGGTGTTATTGAAAATGTGAATAATGAAAATGTATGTGATTATGCTAGTATTGAAGGTTTTGAAATCAATAATGAAGGTGACACAAATATGTTTGCTGACGAGATTAATGGGAAGATGCATACTGAATTTGTAAATGTTTGTGATGTAATTCAGCCTGTTGATGACAGCACTGAGATGATAACCATTGAAGGTACAGACCATCAGCTGCTAAAGAAAAAAGGTTATTGCATTTATAATTACACTGAATTAGTTATAGGTGAAACGCATTTTGAGCTTTTTTGTAAAGGTGTAAGCTTTGTACCAATGTTCAAATTAGATATAGCTCAGGTGTTAATGGATTTTAAATTGTTCACTAGACAAATGCATTTAAAAATGTTTTTTGCAACAGAGGGAAGGGTTGTATGTGGTGGAAATATGAATGATTGTGACAGTACAAATGTGTTGAAAAGAAAAAGTACGTTTATGCCTCCTTTTAATTCTGAGGTATTGTGTTTTGAAAAATTAGTGGAAGCTCAGGTACGGAACAGGTTAAGTAATTTTAATTTTGTTAATGATAACCTATCAACACAGGAAAGAATTGTTGGATTCCCTTAAAAAATCTGGTCAATATAGATTTATGAAGCCAGACAAAGGGGGAGGGGTGGTAGTGATGTCTAAAATTGATTATATCTCTGAAATTTCTGCTATCTTAAACAATGATGATACTTATGTTACTGTTTCTAGGAGTGAGATTAATAGAGCATATTGTAAAATTGATGTATTTTTGCACGATGCATTATTTCAAGGCGATATCAACGAGGCTGAATATGATTATTTACATGTGAAATTTCCAAGAATACCTACTCTGTTTGGTATCCCAAAGGTTCACAAGAGAACAGATAGGTTGCAGTTTAGGCCCATTGTGTCGGCAAGAGGATCAAAAACAGAAACCCTAGCAGCATTTATAGATTTTTTAGTTAAACCCGTAGTTAGTGCAGTTGAACACATTATTAGGGACTCATGGCACTGTCTTGATAGACTGAAGAAATTGGAGACAGGGAATACAAGTTTTGGTTTTCTTACAGTTGATGTTGTGAATTTATTTTCTGTCATTCCACACAGGGTAGGACTAGAAATGTTTTATGAGGCTATGATGTATGGTGGTTTGATTGAAGGGGTAAAAGCAAATTTTTTACTTGGATTGATGGAGTTGGTTTTGAAGAACAATTTCATTTCTTTTGAAGGTGAATTATTGCAGCAAGTGTCAGGTGTTGCCATGGGCACAAGATGTGCCCTAGTTTTTGCAAATGCAGTTTTGTTAACATGGGAAAGAACACATATTTTTTCATCCGAAAAATACATTGATAGTATATTAATGTATAATAGGTTTTTGGATGATATTTTGATTTTATGGAAGGGGGATGAACAATCAGCTGTTGAGTTTGTAGAATTTTTAGGTGAAACAACTGAATTTTTGAAATTTACATTTCAATGGCATGAAGAAAAGATAAATTTTTTGGATCTGACTATTAGCAAAATGGAGGGAGGTTTTGAAAGTAACATCTATAGGAAGGAGAATTACTCCAATTCACTGCTGCATTTTACTAGTTGTCACCCCTTCCATCAACGTAAAGGAGTAATCAAAGGGCAAATGGTGAGAACATCAAGGCTGGTTAGTGACGACGTTATATTTAGAACAGAGTTGTTCAAACTAGTAGGTATGTTCTTGGATCGTGGATATCCACTTAAATTGCTCCTAAGTGTTAGAAGAGATGTGTTAAGGGAAAGGGGTGGTAGATACGCCCCAATTCTGCACACTGGGGCAATGTCAATCAAAGAACAGCAATTTAATGGACTGGTTAAAGGTGATGGAGTACGTTTAGTACTAAAATATAATCATAGGACGCCTGAATTGTCTGACATAGTGAAAGACATATGGAATTTTGCTCTAAGTGATGAGATTAAGAAGATTTTGGGTTCGGAACCAGTGATTGTTTATAGTAGGGGAGAAAATCTAAAAGGTATTCTGGAAAGGAAGAACAAAAAAATTTTTAAGTCTATTATGAAAAAATGTGTTTTTTGTAGATGGTGCAGATATATTAATGAGAGTACATACAAGGGAGCCCGCAGGATTTTTTGCAGGGGGGTGCAAACCCAGAGCCCCACCCACATAGCTCACCCCGCCCCCTGCCAACACAGCCCCGCCCAAGTCCACCCACGCCAAGCCCCGCCCACACAGCCATTCCAGTGTCCCATTACTTGGCTATTTCTCCCCATTTACTGTAGACACTGTTCAAATCTGTGTGCATACTGTTTTATGCTTTAGTTCTACAATGATTACAGGCAGTTGGATTTAATTTACAACTTTTATTTCAAACATTATAGCCCAAACACTGAGACATTTACTAAACCTAAACAAAGCAATAGTCTTACAATGAAAACAGACTTGGCATTAAAGCTTCTCTACTTTTGAAACTCGCATTCAATGAAACAGCATTGAAACCCACATTCAAAGAAAATGCATCTGGCCAGTGGCAGGTTATTTACCTTTGAACTGTTTTCAAGCAATAGGCTCCTTGCACACCGTTAGGGCCATGCAAAAGTTATTTGATTTACCTGATTGTATTAATTATAATATATAATTGAATTATATCCCTTGTATTATACAGCAGCACTTGTTTGAGTGACTCTGCTGAAGTAAAAGTAATCTGAATAATTCCACATTAAAGATATCTGAAACTAATGAAGATGTTGTTGCTAGAAAACAACTGTATATTTCAGTGTTTCATCTACAAATTCAGTGCCTGCTGCCGTCAAAGAATAAATTGCCTATGTTAAATTAAAAAAATGGTAAGCTGGTATATTGCAATAGAAAATGGATGACAAGCTGAAAAACAGGTTCATAGTTATTAGGCATCTCATCCAAAGGAGGACATCCTGAGGACTGCAGCATACAAATGTATATGCTGTAGGAATAGAACATCAAGCCTTTACATTAAGATGCAAGTATTCTACTTGTGGTGCTACTAACACAGCTTTAAAACTTTATACCACAATAGAGATACCATTTGCTAAACAAAACAGTTGCACATTGTAAATAGACTTGGCATGAGCAGCAGTGAACTTAGCTTCCCTTAAAACTCACAGTTCCTTGAAAATGCACTTGAAAATTCCACCTGTTAACTCTAACTTGGGCATTTCACTTTCTCTCTCTCAAAAACATACCACACCCCTCAAGGCCTCAACCTTAGTGCAAGAAATCTGGACAAAGCCTAAAATAAATAGGGACAGATTATAAATATGGCTCTCAGAAACTTAGAAAATTGCAAGAGTAACAGGATTTGTGTTAGCATGCATTTTTCTAAATGACATGACATCTAAAACTGAAATGTCTCATTTAGCAACTTCAATCCTTTTTAGGAGGAATATGGGGCAAAAATCTGGACAGCTGAGGGGTATGCTACCTCCCTCTTATACACACACCAAATGATTCTGGTCAGACTTGAATTAGTTCTGGGAAGGTTGCACTGAACGGCACCGTGCTTGAGCTGAAGTGGGTGAAATCCTGGTAGCCAGTGATAACCGATCTGCAGCTCAGCAATGTGGAGCATTAAAGCATTTTTAGCAGAGCATTGTTTCATCACTACCTATTGTGTTTGCACATAAGCTGTAGTTATTTTAAACATTTGCCTTTTGATTACTACAGAGTACATTTACCCACCAGAGCTATTGTGTTTTGACTTCAGTGTGGAGCTAGTTGTTGCAGGGCTTGGCTTTTAAGTAAGGTAGCAATGCTTATTTACCATATACCATTAAAGCCACCCTGACCCAACTACAAGTGTACTAACACACAGACACTGCTATAAGACACTGGTCTGCAATAAAATGTAATGAGCTTCTGAAAATACTGTAATCCTGTCCTTTTATTACAATGAATATAAAATACTTCAAAATAAGGTAAAAAAGCTCATAATCTTGACGACAAAACTACTTTTCCACACTTCAAAACAATAATAAAATCAAACCCTCAGAAATTTTGGAAAGGTATCTCTACTCTACTTAACCCCAGCAAACCAGATACCCCTACCCCAGACCCAAACGCTCCTGACCAAGACTTGGCTACCCAATTTAACTCTTTTCATTGAATCCATTTCCAAATTAATGTCATCTTTCTCTAACACCACTACATTCTCCAAAACTCCCTTACCATCCCCAACCATCTCTCTACCCTACTGCTACTACTTCCTCATTCCCATCTACTAACTCCCATCCCTCCACTCCTCCTACTCCTACTACTTCATCAGCTTCATCTGCCCCTAATTCTCCCTCTTCACACTCCTTTTTTCTCATTTAAACCTATACCCACTTCTACTATAAAGAAATTCCTTATGAAACTGAAGCCATGCACCAATGCTCCTGATAACATCCCTTCTTACTTTCTTAGCAAAGTTGCTGAAGCAATCGCTTACCCTATTAGCATTTTAATCAACCGCTCTATCCAAGAATGTATAGTACCCCAAGTCTGGAAAAGGGCCTTTATCATACCTCTACATAAAAGGTGGCAACAACAACAATGTTACTAATTTCGCCCCATCGCTATTCTGTCACCCATCTCTAAACTCCTAGAAAAGTGTATCCAACTACAACTCCTTCCACATCTCTTAGATAATCACCTACTAACTCCCACACATGGATTCAGACCACATCATAGCACTATGACCGCCCTCCTCTCCTTCCTTGAAACTGTAAATAAAGCCCGCTACTCTGGCCAAATTATTTCTACCCTACTACTCGATCTCTCTAAGGCCTTTGACACTCTCTCACAGCCTGCTACTAACTAAACTTTCTAAACTTAACCTATCTCCCTCCTCCTTGAACTGGTTTTCCAGCTACTTATCTAACAGATCTCAAGCAGTCAAATGGAAAAAGGCCACCTCCTCATTTCTAAATACTCCTACTGGGGTACCCCAGGGCTCTATACTGAGTCCCCTTCTCTTCAATATATTTATAAATGATTTTCGCAACTCTATCCCATTCTCAGACATCATCCAATATGCCGATGATTCTGCTATTATCTGCACTGCCACCTCTATCCCCTCACTCCTAAAACTGACTCAAGATGCTTTTACAACAACTGAGCAATGGATGAAAAGGAATCACCTAGCACTCAATGCCTCTAAAACCAAATTAATGTTATTCACCCCCTCTAAGGCAACTTCTTTCAATATAAACACATTCCACATCTCTAGACAAAATAATCTACCCCTGGAACTGGTGTCCGAGACCAAGTTACTTGGGGTCCAAATTGATAACCAGCTCAAATTCAACTCCTACCTACAGTTAAATATCAAGAAAACCCATCAAAAACTAGGTATGCTTTCCCGACAAAATCATTACCTTACACCTGCTACCAAAATCACCCTCTCTACCTCATTTCTTATCCCCTCCCTTCTCTATGGAGCTCCACTTCTAACTAATCTACAGACATCTCTAAAAACACAACTTTCCTCTTGCTACAACAAAATTGCCAAGTTCGCTACCAACCACAATTCCTCCACCCACCACTGTTCCTCTCCAAAAACTAAAAATGGCTAGAGCTACCCAGTTATCTCACATATACTCAACTAAATCTTGCACATAAGCTCATTTTCAACCCCTCCCTTTGTCCCTCCCTTTCATCAGCCTTTAAAATGCACCTTCCTGCTAGAGTGTTAAGGTCCAATAATCAAAATCTATTAGAAGTATATAAACCAACTCGTCCCCCAGGCAAAAATCTTCTGTCTTATGGCCTTGCATGCCTTTGGAACTCCCTACCACCTTCCATTCGCACCACCCCCAACCATTTTATATTTAAAAGATCTCTTCACTCACATCTAGTATCCCAGTGGGAATGCTCTTGCTCCCACCCCACATAACTAACACTTGCAAATGCCATCTTCTTTCTTCCTCTGTTTCCTCCTGCAACTTTCCTAATTACCCACCCTAACTCATACATAGTATTATTCCTACAATAATCAGAAAGAATATACTAGGCCACACTTCCCAAGTATTGCTTCCCTAAGACGTTATTGCTTCTCAGTACTTTTGTGCATTGCTTCCTAATATGTTATTATTCCTCAATATTGTCATGAAATGCTTCCAAATTTGTTGTTATTTCTCAGTGCTTTTGTGCTAAATTTCCCTTTAGTCTGTATTACCTATTAATTTCATCACTAGATTGTACTCGCTCTAGTTTTTGTTGTATTATTTGCAAATTGTTATTTCTTGTATGATTAACTTCTGTGTAATTGTATAATTTGTATATCTATTAATAACCTACTTAGTTTTGGAGCTTTTCTCCCCAGGACTCCATTGAAAACGGGTTCATTTGGCCCAATGGACTATCCTGGCAAACCAACTGCAAATAAAATAAATAAATAAAATACTGTCATATGCATTTCAATACCCAAGGCTTATACATTATCTAGTCATGTAAATATTCTCTGCATGGCAACAACGAAAAGGCTTTCAATGCTGGCAATTCTTTAACAATATACTTACTAAAGCTTACTTGCATCTTACAATGTCCGACAAGCTTACTAAAGCTTACTTGCATCTTACAATCTCCAACAAGCTTACCTGATGTTCATTAAACCATGGCTACTTAAACAGAGCAACAGGGCACTGTGACAGCATACAGTTCCAGAATAAGAAGCATAAATCAACAGTACAAAAATCTGATAGGAAACCAGAACATTTTGCAAAATCAAGGACAGATGAAAAGCCATGGTCGTATTTGTGATCTACTTTGGATGGGGGAATACTCTGCACACTTACACTGCATAACTGCTCCTTGCCTTCCATGGACATATCCAGAGCCACTACAATGGGGAGTGGGGTGCAATAAGTATGTCATAATTTGAAATGTCTCTGGCTGACAGTGATGGCTCTGACACTCATACCTCTCAACTTCAGAGCAAGAAATCTGGACAAAGCCATACATAGAACTAGAAGTGGGACACAAGCCCAAAAATAAGGCCAATTTTTAAATATTGCTCTTATAACTTAAATAGAACAGGTAGACCTTGCATTAGTACAAATTTTCTGAAGGGTATGAAATCTGAAACTCAAATGTCTGCCATTATTTTCTAACTTCAATCTTTAATGACTTGCCACTAATTTGCCAGAAAACCACAATTTTATGAAAAACGGACCAAAATGTGATGCAAAAATACCTGTCAAAAAAGCGACACCTTTTTAATATTAACAGTTAACTTGAAGCAGCTAACAAAATAAGAGCATCCACATGCATTTCTGAAATAAAGGTAATCTATAAGTGATCATTACAGTTATATATAATTGTAAACCCTCCACATTTTCTTCCAAAATTGCCATTTTGGAGGAGGGATTATTAGGGGAGAGCAACATTTTGAGCCAGAATTGGGGACAATTGAGATGTTTGGATATTCCTAATCTACAAAGTGATTTCCACGTACCTCTCAACCTCTTAATGCAGGAAATCTGAACAAGGCCAAAAATATTGGGGAACATACAAACACTACTAAAAATTACTCCTGTATAAACTTAGACAGTCTTGCATTAGCATGCATTTTTCTGAAGGTTATGACATCTGAAACTCAATGTCTGTCATTTAATGGCTTCATTCCTAAATGATTTGCTAAAAAACCACAAATTTGAGGAACAAACCAAAAATAAGCAGCAAATATCTATTCATTCTGCAAAGATATGGACAACTGAGAGGTATAGTTCAACCGGGGCTGTCTGAGCTTGCTACCCCCCCCTCACAAAATCATGGTCAAATGGAGCCTCCCCCCTGCAGCCATCCCAATGTCCCATTCCTTGGTTATTTTGCCCCATTTATCATAAACACTAATGTGCATACTGCTTTACTTCTGCGATGATTCAGGATTTCATTTGAAAGTTTTATTTTGCATTTTACAGCACAAACCCTAATACATATTTGTTAAAGCAGTCTCACAATGAAAATAGACTAACATTAAAACTTCTCTGCTCTTGAAACTCGCATGCATTGAAACAGCACTGAAACCCACTTTCAGAGAAAATACATTTTGCCAATGGCAAATATTAACTCTGGGCTGTCTTCAAAATCATCGGCCCCTCGAACATAACATACACGTGCTCTTTGATACACCTTCCTGACTGTATTACATTATATTCCTTGTACAATACAGTACAGTTGTTAGAGGGCATTTTAAATTTATTGTTTTGAACATTTTGCCAGTAAACAATAACAAAAAGCATCCACCAATGACAAAACTTCCCAATTCAGAATATTCCCATCATAAAAAGTCTACTCAAGTCCACCAGTATCAGTAAAAAATATACACAATCTCTGAAGTAGTAAACTCCACATTGAAAAAATTTGTAACTAATAAAGAGGTTGCTGCTAGCAAACACTTTATATGTCATTGTTTAATCTACAAATAAAGTGCCTGTTACCCTTGAAGAATAAATTGCTTTTGTTGCATGCAATAAAAAAATGAAAAGCTAGTAATACCGCAATAGGGAATGGATAGCAAACTGTTAACAGGTTCATAGTTACTAGGTATCTTTGCCAAAAGACTGCAGCATCCACCCCTTTACAACACAATACAGCATCAGCAATGCATTTACCTACTGTGGGAGTAGAACCCACAGCCTTCAGCATCTAAAGCAAGTACACTATCTGTTGTGCTATTAACAATGCAAGCAGACTACACACAAGCAGCACTAAACCTTTGCTCCCTGCAGCTCTCAGCTCCTTGTAAAATCTACTCGACACTCAGCTGTATCTCTGAACTTTTCAGCACAAGAAATCTGGAAAAAGCCAAAATTTATTGGGGGGGGGGGGACAAGAGGCCAAAAACCAGGGACACATTTTAAACATTGCTTGTATAAAGTTTGAAAGTTGCTAGAATAAAATGCTGCGTTACCACCATACATTTCACTGCCACGTCTTGAACCCAGGGGACCCCGTGCAAAACAGTCAGAGCAACATACCACTACGCCAAATCAACTGTTTTGTGAAAGAGGAAGACTGAAACTTAAATAGCTACCATTTAGTAAATTCAGTTCTCACCATAGCAACTGATAGCAAAATAAGAAAAATTGTTTTTTTGTTTTTTTCTTTTGCAATCAGTTATTCATAGTTCTACCACAAAATTCAGACACACCAGATTCCAAAAGACTTGCTCTTAGTGTTAGTCTGCTTTATAGATATGCCTTGCACCAGTGTAGGTCACTTTAACTAAAAGCAAGTCTTTTGGAATCTGGTCCACTTTGTCGAAATAGTTTTACTGTATGGAAAGCGTTTCTTCTAAAGTAAAGCAGAGGGATGGGATTAGGGGGTTGGCAGTGTGCTACAGGTATCATGAATTAGGATCA
The DNA here is from genome assembly GCF_019279795.1 of Protopterus annectens. Lineage (NCBI taxonomy): Eukaryota > Metazoa > Chordata > Ceratodontiformes > Protopteridae > Protopterus > Protopterus annectens. The sequence goes on along the minus strand of NC_056726.1, from coordinate 62,266,994 downwards.
GCAGAGGAGGTTCCTTTAAAGGATGACACCTCACAAGACTGGTTTACCGACATCTCAAAATCATACAATAGGCAAATGAAGCATGAGACTTTCAGACCTTGGTCTTGGCTGCACGGTAAAGCTTGTTTTCAGCTCATATATTTATTCTTTTGTGGTAAACTGCCAGACTGTACATAACTATTTGTTCTGTAAAATCAGAGAGAGGATAGTGGTGACTGGCAATCATATGTTGCATCGGTCCCATCACTGATTGCATGATACACTGGTACACTGCAGAGAAACAAATTAAACACAGCACAGTGACAGAGTAGCTAATTATCAATGCTTCTTCATGATAGTAGTCTTGCACTGCATATAGGCAAAGTGCCACATACTTGACATATCTGGGCCTTGAGGCTGTATATAGTCAGCATACAATGGGAACTGCACAGCATATTATAGAGCTATGTTGAGACATTTTGCTATACGAACAAACCTTGCAAGCTTTAAGCAAAGTCGTAAAGCTAAGAACTGCATCTGAACTTTATTCTATAAGAACCCCTTCCCCTGTCTGTACTTGCATGCTTTATTCCTCCTGGATCACCACTGAAAAGATACTATGCCTTAGCCAATAACCAAATTCATAAAAGAAAAGTAGCGACTAAATAAAATATTACAGCAGTTACTAGATATTATCAGACAAGAATATACGCTCTCTCTCACACACACATGCATCTCCTCTAACAATGTGTGACACACACACACACACACACACACACACACATCTCTCTACCTTGTCCCATCTTCCTTCCGTTCGTTTCAGGTCCCGCTTGCTAAGTGTCCCATCTTCCTTCCGTTTCAGGTCCCGCTCGAATCATCCTGCTTGTAAAAAACCCGTCTGTGTGAGTTCCCACTCACAAACCTCTAAATGACAGCGATGAAGTCAGCACGCCTGTGACTGGACTGTTCGGACTTCTGTCTTCTTAAAGAAGAACGTACGTAAAAAAAAAAAAAAAAAAAAAAAAAAACTTTTTTTGTAATTATCTAGCCAATTCCAGGGGGGTGCAAGTGCACCACCTTGCACCTGCCTGCGGGCGCCCTTGAGTACATATGTTTGTGTGGATGGTTACAATTATACAATTCTCTGCCCTGGACAATGTAATTGTTGTACAAATAATTTAGTTTATTTGGCGACCTGTACCTCCTGTGATGCATATTATGTAGGTAAGACCATAAGGAGATTACGAGACAGGGTTGCAGAACATATCAGGTCCATCAAAAAGAAAGATATGCACAATGCACTTTATTTACATAGCATGAAATGTACTGAATTTAACAAATTTGTATTTTTTGTTATAGGGCGTGTGTTAGATTATGGTGAAGGAGGTGATATAGTCAACAAGGTGGGGGCATTGGAAGCAGAATGGCAGATAAGATTAGATGCCTGTAGACCTCCTGGCCTGAATGACTACATTTCACTTAAACCAATGCTGAAACTTAGGTCCCAGCAAATTTGACATCAAAGCTTATTTGGGATGATGTTATAAATTTTAATTTATATTAACAACATGTTTTTCAATGATTTTATCTTGATAAAGTATTATTGTAATATGCTATATTGAATGAATTTTTATGTTTTTGAGTTTAAAATAGGTCAAATATAGGTGTAGGTATAATGAATAATGTAACAGATGTTATAAGTTTTGATTTTTTATAAAAACAGAGGGTAGTGTATAGTTTACATATAAATGGTGATGTATACATTTTTAAAATTTACTAATTAAGTCTGTTAATAGTTTTGATGGGTGGCAATTAGGTTTAACCAATGAGAATTGATTTTATGTAATATAAAGAAATGGGAAATGTTGAAACAAACGACTCTGATGAAGCCAGATGTTGGCGAAAGCGCTTAGTCGTGGATGTATTTTGCTCCAATAAACGAACGTTGCTTACTGTGGGAGTTGGATTGTGCTTTGTGGTGATATCCTACTTACTGCTACGATATGCATGATGTGGTCCCATGACAGATCAAGGATGGGTGCGTCAAATCAATAAAGGTGTGTACACCCCCTATAGCCATGGTATGCTCTGATGGTTGTCAATATAAGAGTATTGGATTGGTCATACATGGTCCACTGATGTTGAGAGTTATGCATCAGACACCAGGCATTCACAAATGATATCTGTCCTCATATCATACCAGGTATGTGTGCTGGAAAACATAGGGGCTGTGAGCATTAAAGCTGACATAACCGACACAGTAGTATATACTCAGCAATGGGCCATACACCTGAGTGTGAGGTGGGGTGCACAGTACATGGCAGGGTGCAGAACAGGTGCATAGAAATATCGTGTTCATGGGTACTGTGGTATCCAGGGGGAAGGGGTTTCACCTAGTGACACAGCACATGCATCACACACATCCTGCAAAGCTAGTTACGAAAACAAAATTGCCACTGATTCTAAAGACAACCACAAAGTATTCTATAGCTATGTCAAGAATCTCAATGGAAACACTCAGATCTGCTCTGAGTTACAGCACAATGGCACTAAATATACAGAACCAACTAATATTGCCAACATCCTGGCAGATAGGTTCAGTGTTAACTTTACCCCTCTCTCACCCCTAAAGGGCCCATCTCTATACCGGAAGAATGCAAAGTTCCTGTAATCATGGCTGCACAGGTAAAAACACACTCTCCAAAGCCAAGAACACAGCATCCATGGGACCTGACAACATCCCAGGCTGCGTTCTACACAAATTACAGAACAAACTGGCACCCCACCTAAGTACCACATTCAGTCATAGCCTTACCTCAGGCTTTGTGCCCACTGAATGGTGCACAGCAATGGTTATCCCACTCCACAAAGGGGGAGCCACCACTGACCCTGGGAACTATGGCCTCATTAGCCTGACAAGCCTGGTCTGCAAGTCTATGGAATGTATCATCATGAAACTTATAAACAATGACATTGGCGATCTCCAAACTCTGGACCCTACCCAGTTCTGGTTTGTAAAAGGCAGATCATGTCTTCTAAACTTGATAGACTTCTTTGAAGCAGTTACCAAAGCCGTAGATGAGGGTAAGGTGGTTCACACAGCCTACCTAGATTTTGCCAAGGCTTTCGACACCATCCCCCACTCTTTAATTATAGATAAACTCACTAAACTAGGTATAAATCCCTATGTCACAGGATGGGTTGCCAACTGGCTCACTGACAGAACCCACACATTTAAAGAAGCAGACTCTAAATCCAACTTCAGACCAGTGACAAGTGGAGTACCACAGGGTTCAGTCCTGGGTCCTCTCCTGTTTGGTATCTACTTCTCTGAAGTACAGGCTAACACAGAAGGTCTTTGGCTAACAAAGTTCATAGATGACTGCAAACTAGGAGCCATGATCAAAATTCCTAACAATGTGGACATCCTACAAAAGGGCCTCACTGAGACAGATGCCTGGTGTCAAAGCCATGGCCCCAAGCTCAATGCCAAAAAGTGCATTGTCATCCCTTTTGGTAAAAACTCTGTACCCATGAACTACCACATAGGCGGTAGTCGACTTAACACTGAAATTGTGATAAGAGACCTTGGGACACAGATGGACAGTAGTCTCTCCTTTGATAATCACATCACCACAGTAGTCAGGAAATCCTTCTATGTGGCACACCATATCACAAAAGGTTTCTCATCCAGGAAAAAAGAGATCATTGCTCCCCTCTATTCATCACTCATTAGACCCATTATAGAGTACAACACCCCTTTTGGTATGTACCTCACAAGACATCTACTACAACTGGAAAGGCTGCAGAAATACCTCACAAATAGGATTACCAGCCTCAAACAGATGCCCTATGCAGACCGTCTCAAAAAACTCCAACTTTACTCCATTGCATATTGCCTACTCATAGGCAATCTCTGCCTAACATACAAAGCTATGTCAAACCCAAAGCTGTTAGACATGCTCCACTCAAAGAAATCCCAATCCCTCCAAGCTACATGCGCTAGGGACCTAAACCTTGTCACCACAATAAACAGAACATGCTGGAGAGATAGATTCCTGTCCCAGAAGCTTCCCATACTCTGAAACAAACTACCTATCTATATCAAACAAAGCTCCTCATTAGCACTCTTCAAGAAAAATATTGCTGATTGGATGGGAGATAGGAAATTCACCCCGGGGATCACTTCTGTGGCACTGCTTGACAGGGACACAGGAAAATAATTTTATTAGGTGGCGAAAGTCAGTATACCATTTGGCTAGGCTTATATAGGCCCTAGGGCCAATAGCTTAGTACCTACCTATGAACCTATGTATACTTTTGCCAGCATGGATTGACTAAAGCTGCACTGCATGCTGCCGGGTACCATATGTTATGCATGTTGACAGAGGGCTATTAGGAGGACTGTGTGTACTTTCATTGTGCAACCTCACCTGTGTGTGTGCGTGTGTATGTGTGTGTGTGTGTGTGTGTGTGTGTGTGTGTGATGTGTGTGCATCCTGGTGGGTAGTCAGCTTGTCTGTAGGGTCACTCTGGTGAAGTGGAGAGAGGTTGATGCATGTAGGATGCTTGTGTGCATGTGTGTGTGTGTTTGTGTGGCCGGCCATGTATGCACATGTGTGATTGTGGGATGTTCATACAGTACTACCTCCCTCTGGGATCATGCAGTACATGTACACGGACTGCCACATTACACACCAGGAATACTTGTCATGTGTGTAATCACAGGACAGCTGATTATATAATATGGTCTGTAGCATGGAACAGGCATCAAGAGGGATGGTAGACACCAGGTACACCCTTAATATCACATTCAGCAGACAGGTCACCTACAACCCACATATGCAGCACTACAGATGCATTGGGGAAGCACTAGTCAACACCAGGGAGTGTATCCATATATTACAGTTGTCACTTGATAGGCTGAATGAGCAGCATATCTGGCATATACTGAGCATTACATACACATGACACACCAGTGCATGATAATATGGATAGCACATAGTAGCCCACACATATAAGGCCCATGTTCATGATGTCTGGACAATACAGAGGGGGCATACCAAATGACAGCAGTGAGGCCATGTAAAAGCACTACACACAAGTCAGGCAGGTAAAGTAGTAACAGGTCCTGTGTTGTGACTGCTTCTGTAGGCATTTACAGGGCTGATATGATAATGAGTGGTATCAATGTGTGTATGTTAACAAGTGTGATGCAGGATGGGGTACCACATGGACATATACGTGGGACTGTCTGTAAAGCCATGGAGAGGTAGGTATTACAGAGGTGTGTGTGTGTGTGTGTGTGTGTGTGTGTGTGTGTGTGTGTGTGTGTGTGTGTGTGTGTGTGTGTGTACTGTTAGGCAATGCTGCCAGGTTATAAAGTGCATTTATTGTTTTTCCCCACAGGTGGCAAAGTGGGTCAGGGTCGCTCCTGCATGCTGTCTGATGTTGGTGTCCATACAGACACTGAAGATGACGATAGTACTGTTGAGACACAGGTGGGGTTGTCAGGGGCCGACACTGCTCCAACATTTAACATCCCCCTTTTAGCCACCCCAACCCCGCACACAGTTTCAGTGCCTATACACACCCCATCACCAGTGGCCATAGCAGAGGGACAGCTGGCATTTGGTGGCAGTGCACAGGGAAGTGTGGTAACCATGCCTACTGTGTCCTGTTGCAGCAGGCATAGCCGGATGTCCCGCAGGGCACCACATAGTCAGATGTCCCAGGGTGCTCATGCTAGGGCCACTGGGCATCAAGCCCCTGGCAGCAACAGCATAGCTTGTACCAGCAGGCGCATGTTTCAGGCTGTCATGACGGTGCAGGCACATCTAGAACATTACACCAGACAGGGCCAGAGGCTGCAGAGGGTTACTCTCACATCTGTAAATGTCAATGCCGTGAACTGGCTGGTGCCATCCGTGGATTATCTGAGTTCATGGATAGACAGTCTGGTGAGATGATGGCCCTCATTGACCGTGGTCTGTCTGTGCTTGAACGTGTGGTGGGAGTGCAGTGACAGCCACGTGGATGTAGGCCAACAATGCAAACAGCTGGTAGTCAATGTGGACATGCCAGGAAACCGAGGGGCTTCTGTAGTGGCAGTACCAGCCGTGGCACTGCAGGGGGGCACTGTTCACACCACACCACAGCAGGCCACGAGCACATGGTTCTGGCCAGTACCAGGAGGGACCTGGTATCTGTGGACATTTGTCATCATCAGGTGAGAGTAGCACATTGAGGCCTGTACCTAGATGTGCCCATGGAACCCCTGGCAGGCACAGTCCATGTGTCCATGGCTGGAGGCATGAACTGCACACCCTGCCAGGTATGGTCTGCAGCTGTCCGTAAACACCTGTGTAGGGCAGCCACATGGCAGAACTGTTTGTATGCATACCCATACACTATGCAAATACACCTAGAGCAACCACATACCTACACACACCACAGCACCATGCCCAGCTCACCACAGTACACCCCTCACCCACACACATGGTGTCGAATGTATGGCCCACTCTCAGCATCTGGCAAACCAACATGTGCCACATCCCTGTCAACCATACCATCAATGCAGGGACAGGCTAATATGGTTCTGATGCACATGGTGACTGTACTACAGTGTACCATAGTACTGTAGTGTAACATGTTATAAGGAGTAAAGTGTAATTCATATATGGCAGGTAGTGTAGTCATCCAGCAATGATGCATTATAGCTGTTAGTAACACTGGTTGATTGTGGTCCCTGTAATGTTATCCATTTGTGTTGTAGGTAAACATGTGCCAGCATGAGGATGGTCTGCAGTCATATTCCACAATGGGGTATGGCACTGTGGTGACACCATGGCTGTGACATATCTGGGGTACAGTTGAACACATGTCACAGGTTACTAAAACGGTTATTGCCTGTGCCACATGGACAGGTGACCTACTGAGGCATGTATAGCCTGCAACCTGATGTAGACCTATCCACATACATGCACACTGTTATCTGGCAGCACTGGGACTAGACCCCTACCTAGCTATGTAGTGATACTGAGGTGTGTGGCTTACATTGCTCACACCACACAGCATTTAGGTTGAGGTGTGTATCAGGTTACATGTTACATGCAGAACATCCTCAGACATGTACAGTATGCTAATGGGGGATGTAATGGGTGTATATGGACATTACGTAGTGTGACATATTGTCATATACACATTAACAGCCACATAACAGCCAGACACTCATTCGAGATACCAAGGCCTATCGGTGCTAACTAACTTGATCATGTGTCCAATGTGTTATGGGTAGGCTGCACACAGTGCATGCATAACTGGCGTGGATTGTGGTATCAGTTACCTGTATGGTTGACGGTGACAGTAGTAACCATAACATGTCACATGGGACATATACCAGGTATACCTTGGTGTAATGACAGTGTACACAGCACCCAAATCCCCCAGTGGATATTGTACTCCCTGAAACCCATGATGACACTCTGCCATACCCACATTCACACATTGGCCATGACTGCGATACAACCCATAGTATACCCCAGCAGTGGAATTACAGGGATATGCATCTAATGTACATGCCACACTTGTAGTAGGGTGCTGCATTGTCATGCCTCACCTATTGGCAGCAACAACACTATCTGTGCAACTGTGTGGCAATGGGTATTGTAATAGGAGTATGTGGCCTTGGAATGCTGTACCTTACAGATATATGAACATGCACAACTACACACACATGCCAGAACACAATGAGTATCCCATGCCTATCAACCCATTTGTAAAACACTGTTGTGCTTGTACTGCAAGGCTCGTGCAGCTGGTATGGGGGGAGCTTAACAGGGTACATGTAATGTCCCATACAGCAGCAGCCACAACTGACTATGGCAATGGATGTTATGTTGGTTGTGAAGGCCCTCATGGAATTCCCAAGTACAGGTGTGCTAACACACAGACACTGATATACTCACTCATGCACATGTACACATGTGTCAGAAAAGGGATGCATCACTGCAGGTGGTCATAGCTGTGTACCTACCTATTGTCCAATGGGAGATGGGTTGTGTAGGGGTTGTGTGTACAGTTGTATCCTGCCACCTGCCAGGTGGTGGTGGGCAGTCTATCGACAGACACTACTGTGGTGACCCTCAGGGTGAGAATGACATGCATCAGCCAATCCTCCAGGTGCCCCCTGCACATGGCCACTGAGGTGATCAAGTTGACATGTATGCAACATGCATTACAGCACATGGTTAGAGTCTGTGATGGAGACGTGTATCCAAGCATGTTCTGTTGACTGTGGTAGTGTAGTGGAGGTACCCGTGGAATGTGGTGCATACAGGGTGACATCTCCTTTATGTGCCAGTTCTTACACAGCTGGGCAGACAGCTTGGCAAATAGCTATACAGCAGCATGAGTGTGTTGACTGATAGACGTCCGACAACAAAATGTATGCCATAACTACATGTCAGAAGCCCTCACTAATATGTGCTGTACAGACGATAGTCTACAGTTACATTCCACATAACGGACAATTACCCAGCAAGGGGTATATACTGTGACACAGCTCACACACCAGGGATACAACAGGGAGGCCTCAGTGTCCAGCTATGCCTGCAGGTGTGCTGTTGTCAGCACTACATTTAGCACTCTGCTCTTGCCTGGGTAAGCATTATCAACAGTAGTACTGCCATGATACACTACATGCCGGTGTGACAGCACTTAGCCTGGGCTACTACACCTGTATGTAACACATTCACATGGATAACAGTGCAGTACAGGCCCCATATACATCTGTGTCCCACATATGACACTCACACCCCTTGCTACTGTAATGACAGCACATAGGTGCATGTATTGTACATGGCATTACGTACACTTATTACAGATTATCAGACTGGGTGTTGTGACCTGGTTACCAGGGCTAAGCCATGCTTATCAAGTATCAACATTGTTGCAATATAACAGCTGAGCTGATTTGCATACTGGTAAGTGAAGCCTACACTGTGTAAGCGCCCGTACATTTACTCATAGTTCAGCACCTCTTAGCTTTATGCAAACCTGCGTAAACACACTTAAAGCTGCTCAACGCTGCTTTAACCACGCTGTATCTGACAGCCCTTGTTCTGCCAAGCAACAAAATGAACAGGCCTTGCAGGACTTGAATCCAAGACCCTGTACACTAAAGTCACAACAGTTAACCACTATGCCATGACCACTGTAAAGACAGCTGTTGTTTTACCAATATAGCTGTCAATACACATATTGAATAGTATTGAACAATTGCCTTTAGTTCCTAAATTGTGTAGTCCTTCTTATTAATATGACTGTTGAATCACATATGTTGTTTTATCATAATGTACACATTGCTGATACAAACGGTGAGATACATCTGGGAGGGTATGCACAACCGTGAGGTTTACACATAACAGGAATATGGTTAAATACATATAATAGGTCTATATATGTCTACATGTACATACACATGTATACTCATACATATGTCTGTATACACATCTGTATAGTGCAACATATATATGGCCATGTGTACATCTCCTCGTATGTACATATATATTTATATATATGTGTATATATATACATATATGTATATGTATATATAGATATATGTATATGTAGCTATATATGTATGCACATCCTATGTGTACACATATGCCTAGTTATGTTGGTATATATGGAGATATCTATAACTATATGTGCATACATATCTATTCTGATATACCTACTACTGTCAATATATATGTAGATATCCATACGTATATGTGCATATGTATCTCTATCTGTATATGTGTAGACATATATAGCTCTGTATATGTATATATCTGAGTGTTCATATGTATATCTAAGTACATATACATATACATATCCATCTATGTATGTCGGTATGTATATGTGTATATATCTATATAGATATCTGGATGATATACATATATGCTCGCTATAAGTCCTGAACATGGAGAGGAGCCCTACTTCAGCCCCTATAGTCCCAACGGAGTAGTGCAAGGGGATGTCAGGTATGTACTGCAGGTATATTTGTAGACTACTGATACTGTAATAGGGATTGTCGTCACAGACATGGTGTGTGTGGGAGGTCACATCTGCTTTTAACATGTGCACTATTGGCTACTGACAGACATCCTAAGGACATCATAGTACAGTACCACTGCTAGCACAGTAATGCTCCTGTGGACTACAGCAGAGATATTAGCCAATATATGTGGACAGTCTGACACACCCTGGATAGTCCAGAGGTATACACAAAACCCCGTAGTGCAAGACATGTGGACCAAGCCTGACAATGTGAATGTTAACAGCCATGTAGATGGCTATAACATGTACCTACTGGTATACATTTGCCCACATAGGTTATGCATTCACACACCCCTGTCTGTCCTGACACATAATAACCGCTGGTACAAAGGTGCCATGGCCACATACTACCCGCTAGTTATTGACATACATCTGTACTGCATCCCACTGCTTTGTCTGACATACATGACTGTTATGATGGACCAGCAACAGTACATCTGGCAAGTATCTGCACATGACATCTCACTGGGTAAGTACACTAAGTTGCTAGGCATGTAACAAAGCACTGTGCAGGCTACAGCCATACTGGCTCAACACTGGCCAACATTTCCTATGGGGGAATACACAAGTACCTGCATATATAGCAGGCTCTACATGCATGTCACAGCACAGAGTAACAGACACCTGTGTGAAAGTGCATAACCACAACCAATGTGAACAGAGCTACAACCACATGCGGTAAGCTAGCAGTATATGGACTATCTGTTCAACACCATCCTCATATGTGCCACTCACACACTAACCCTACATATACTGGCCACTACACAGTATGGTCCGATGCCTGTCTGTGATATGGGACATGTGTGTGTTTGGCCCTACAAACATGTAAACAGATAGGGTAACATAAAGTGGACCAGCATGTAACATCAGATAGACCAGAACCAAGAACAATGACATCTACCACAGTCAGTACACAGGCCAAGGTACATATTAACAATACACACACTGTCTACAATCACCATAAGTATGCAGACCTCAGTACTGTACACATGACCAAAGAATGTCCAGGTTATGTCATCAAATACAACCCCTACTATACATAACGTGTAGCAGTCTGATATCTCACTGGCTTGTTATCAGTTATGATGTCACTAAATATGGTCTACAGCACATATGCACCTCTTACTGCATGACATATGTACAAAAGGTGACAGAGTTGTGGCTGGAGGCACAAACACAGGGCCAATATTGACATGTTGCTGAGATAACCTCGTACATTTACTGTTGTAACAGGGTTTGTTGCACCATATGTTCTATGAAGGATATGAAGTCAGTAACTCTCATAGCTGTCACCATCTACAGGCTGCAATTCTCACACTACCTTCTGCAGATCACAGATATGTGCTCTGTGGGTAACACATGAAACAAAATGCACCACACACTGCCCAGTCTGTAGATGACCCCCACAGATGGGGGGGGGTGTTCCTCATAAACATAGCACTGACATGACAGGTATTAAAACATGTAGGACAGCCATATCCACACACACCCTGTTAAACCAACATTACTCCAAATGCAGTATAGCAGCACTTACATTCTGTAGTCAGGTCAGGCACATCCCCCCTCCTGTGTGTTGGCCTGTTTCTACAGTGTATGTTGTTAGAGGCAAATCCACAATCCATCTGTGACGCTGTTTGCCAAACAACAGATGGAGGCCCTGCTCACAGTGAATGAAAAGGCCCAACACCAACATGATGTTCCTAGATATTGGAGTGTGTTACCATGCAATTAGGTATGAGAATGTTACCACAGCTGTTCCACATGCAATAAGCTAGAGGAGGGCTGCAATTTATGAGGAGGCCATCAGCTGATCATGAACATCACTTAAAATGCACATGCTATTGCCTAAGCAAAGCAGGTGTAAGTCTCCACATCTATCAGAGAGGAAGTGACAGAGGCGGACAGAGGCAAAGATAAGTCAGCGTGGGGTGGGAGAGTAAAACTTATGCATGTTTGTGTCACACACTGACCAGTACAGGGTATCAAACCCCTGATGACTATGTAGTGCTATCACATGTCTATGCAGTTATTAGATGCACCACATAGGTTACATATTGAGAAGCCCTCCAAACTTATATGTGATGATGAGTGACATCTGCAACAGTGATATGGTAGATATATGGTAGGTGTAGTACACGTGGCTGTCCCCATCAACAGATGTCAGCGTCAACACAGTCACACTCTCACAGGGATGCACACACATTGACACACTTGGCAGGGCAAGGAATACAACTCATCACTAGTGAGATTGCCACAACACAGTACTGTGCAGGTATCACATGCACCACAGGGGTCATACGGAGGTTATATGGGCAAAGGATATGTGGATGTGCCTAACATCAGACAGCATGCTTCAGTATGCCAGTGGGAGTTGTAGTGAGTGAGAATGTGGTCATAGGCATCATACAATACACACAAAGACACAGGGTGGCAGTACTGACATGCATGGGTGGATTGCTTCACTGGTGTGTAGTAGTCGACTGTGCCAGGCAGCTATAAAAGTCTAGGTGATGGGTATACCTTGGCATCAGGCCACATGACAATGGTCTGCAGTGTGGCTCGGGGGTGTAGTGTCTGGATTTGCCCAAACAAGTGGGTATTGTATTCACCATCCAGTCACCTGGGTTACTATTGCGTGTGGCTTATGCTGTGCATTGCTTGCCATGTATGTGTTCCTTAGTCCATGACATGGATGGTGTCTGGGATGTGCACACCTTCCACATGCATGTAGAGTAACATGTGCAACTGTACCTGGGGTGTCTGACCCTTGTTGTGTACACAGATTGTTATCATCAGATGTGCCAGTCCTGGCCTCATGTAGCAGGAACTGTTAATGGACAGCAGGTTGACTCTGCACCTATATTGCTAGCATGATACCGATATTCCCTCATGTCAGTGGCATCTGTCCATACAGGACATGTTTTTCAGGCATGGTATGTCCTTTGTGGGTCACATTTGATGGCACCATAGGTGTTGCAGGTGTCCAGTGGGGAACATAGGGAAGGTGCACTGTCGGTATGTAAGTGCTTATTGGACTGATGGACAGGGTGCCATGCCCTCTGTAGCCCACTGCCATCACACAGTGGTTACTATCAGTGGGCAATATGCAGGGTACTACCAACATAGCATCTGTTGCCTAGGCAAGTGTGTAAGTGTGTATGACACATAGTTCGAGAGTGTTCTCTGGGTAATACAAGGGTTGCTAACTTTGTTCACCTGGCCCTGATGCCACATGCAGGAGTATGGATTTGCACCCCAGCCTCTCGGCTATTTCACATCTGTTATCCCTGTATGGTGGACATTGTGATGCATACTAGGGCCAACATATAAGAAATTTGCAACACCCACTTCACATTGAGTCCAGTTGTTACACACTCACATTCACTTCCACACAGGATACAAATGACAAACACAGACACATGCATACACCTGTCATAGCTCAGATTAGAACTCCTACCTAACTAGTGTATTACACTACAGTACTACACAGTTATAGGATGCACCACAGAAATTACTGAAGTACTCCTTCCCCAAAGGTGTATTTCACAGTGAATGACATCAGCAGGATTGCCAAAGTAGGGCGTTTGGATTGTAGTGAGTGTGACTAGACTAAAATGCATTGCTCCCTACACAGACATAGAAACATCCACAACTGCCATGTGTGGAAATAGAACCCTTACCAGAGTTTTATATCACACTATAGCATGAAGCTGTTATAAGATGCGCCACGGGATTGCTGGAGTACTTTTTCCCCAAAGATGTATTTCACAGTGAATGGCATCAGCTGTCTTGCCAAAGTAGGGCATTTGGATTGTAGTGGGTGTGACTAGCCTAAAAAGCATTTCTCTCTACACAGACAGAGACACACACAGTTGCCATGTCTGGGATAAGAACTCCTACCTAACTAGTTTATCACATTACAACAGTATGCAATTATAGGACACGCCACATAGATTACTGGGCTACAGCTTTCTGAAAAGTGTATTTCACAGTGAATGACATCAGCAGCCTTGCCAAAGTAGGGCATTTGAATTAAAGTGATTGTGACTAGCCTAAAAAGCAGTGCTCTCTACACAGACACACACACACACACACACACACACACACACACACACACACACACACACACACACACACACACACATACATACACACACTTGCATGTCTGGGATTAGAACTCCTATTTAACAAGTTTATCACACTACAGCAGTATGCAGTTATAGGACGCGCCACTGAGATTACTGGGCTACAGCTTTCCGAAAGGTGTATTTCACAGTGAATGACCTCAGCAGCCTTGCCGAAGTAGGGCATTTGAATTGTAGTGAGTGTGACTAGCCTAAAAAGCATTGCTCTCTACACAAAGACACACACATACACTCACACAATTGCCATGTCTGGGATTAGAACTCATATCTAACTAGCATATCACACTACACCAGTACACAGTTATAGGACGTGCCACAGAGATTACTGGGATACAGCTTTCTGAAAGGCGTATTTCACAGTGAATGACCTCAGCAGCCTTGCCAAAGTAGGGCATTTGAATTACAGTGAGTGTGACTAGCCCAAAAAACATTGTTCTCTACACAGACAGAGACACACACAGTTGCCATGTTTGGGATTAGAACTCCTAATTAATTAGATTATCACACTACAGCAGTATGCAGTTATAGGACACACCATGGAGATTATTGGGCTACAGCTTTCTGCAAGATGCATTTCACAGTAAATGACATCAGCAGCCTTGCCAAAGTAGGACATTTGAAATGTAGTGAGTGTGACTAGCCTAAAAAGCATTGCTCTCTACACAGACAGAGGCACAGGCACACACACACACACACACACACACACACACACACACACAGTTGTCATGTATGGGATTAGAACTCCTACCTAACTAGTTTATCACATTACAGCAGTACAGAGTTATAAGACATGCAATGGAAATTACAGAGCTACAGCTTTCCAAAAGGTGTATTTCACAGTGGATGACATCAGCAGCCTTGCCAAAGTAGGACATTTGAATTGTAGTGAGTGTGACTAGCCTAACAAGCATTGCTCTCTACACAGACAGAGGCACAGGCACACACACACACACACACACACACACACACACACACACACACACACACACACACACACACACACACACACACACACAGTTGTCATGTATGGGATTAGAACTCCTACCTAACTAGTTTATCACACTACAGCAGTTTGCAGTTATAGGACGCACCACAGAGATTATTGGGTTACAGTTTTCCGAAAGGTGTATTTCACAGTGAATGACCTCAGCAGCCTTGCCAAAGTAAGGCATTTGAATTGTAGTGAGTGTGGCCAGCCTAAAAACAATCCTCTCTACACAGACAAAGAGACACATACACAGAGTTGCCATGTCTGGGATTAGAACTCCTACCTAACTAGTTTAGCACACTACAGCTGTATGCAGTTATAGGATGTGCCACAGAGATTATTGGGCTACACCTTTCCCAAAAGTGTATTTCAAGGTGGATGACCTCAGCAGGCTTGTCATAGTAGGGCTATGGGGAGGGCAGTGTGTGTGCATGGGCCATAACCCATTCATCTAGAGATTGACACAACACATGCAGGCACACGCAGGGTTATATTCCACAGGTACGTGCATACAGCTGCTAGATGACTACTTCATTGTACAGTAATGTTGCACAGCTAGCACTTGCACCACATAGCCTGTAATGCTGATGGATACCAGTGGCTAATATCTACAGTGAGTGACATTTACACCTTATGTATTAGTAGCCATTTGGCTGTGTGCTGGGTGGGACAGGCCTCATAATGGATGGCTCCTTGTCACAGTCACTATCTTCCACACATCTATGTACATCTAGTTTTGGCTTATTATAGTGTGTTGTCCTTGGATATATGTCTGTATTCCTATCCACTGTGTGTGCAAAGCATGACTGGTGCATACTGATGAGTGTATGCACTAACATCTGCGGCTGCTAGATATGTATGGTCCATTGTTGTTTGCAGACATGGGCTTCATTTGTTTAAGTGTGTGAGCATGCCCAGTATGACATTTCAGTATGTTGTTGTCTGATATTGCCTTCATTTCTTTAAGTGTGTATGCATGCCCAGTATGCCCTTCTGTTATGAGAATGCCCAGTATGACCTTTCAGTATGTTGTTGTCTGACATTGCCTTCATTTCTCTAAGTGTGTGAGCATGCCAAGTATGCCCTTCTGTATTGCATGTGTGGATCAATTCCAGGTAGTTTGTACTCCAGTGCAGACCTTTGCGTTGTACACCTACAGGTAGCAAACTGTTTCTGCAGGGTATTCGTCGATCATTTGACAATATGGGGACAAACTGTGCAGGGGATAGTGTGTACTGTAGGTGACTGTGTCTCTGCTGCTTCAGCTGCATGGTACTGCTGTTAGCAGAAATATTCAGACATGTGTACTGTTATACGCTGTGATGCTTTCTGTCCTCATGTATTGTCAGGTGGACATTCTTGCTCACAGTGATGTCTTAGAAGACAAGGGTGACTACAGCTGTGTCCGGTATTGTGGGCAGACACCTACATATTCATGGTATGTTATGCCATTCTGGAGGGGGAGCTGCAGACACGTGCTGCTGGGTCTGTGTATCCAGTTCAGCACCTTGGTACAGTGCTGGCAGAGGATCCCATACTTGTACATCCATCAACATGACATTATGGCCTTATCTTGCTGTGCCAATGCCTCACAGCTGTACAGATTCAAAAAGGTTACCCAGAGGCAGGGGCCATGGGTCATGACATTACCCTTATTGTAGTGTACGGGCAGGTGTGTAGCCACCTATTCATGTGTTTGCAGCCAGGGATAGCGTGTGCACACAGTTTTGTGTCAGACCCTGCACATTCCATGCTGCCCATGCTCCCACACCCCCCCCTCTGTTAGTCTAACCTCTTCCATACATTATGCATACATTTTCTGATACTTTCCCTAAGAATATCACCCCATCACAGCTGTGTGTTAGTGTTGGTCCACAGTTTATGCAGTGGGACATGATGGACATGTTACTGTGGTTTGTCCACATGGCCTTGCATAATGCTTATGTGGAGTGTGTTATGTTGTTATTTGGGTGTCCATGACATAACATGCATTGGCAGTACATGTGAGACACAGGCCTTTGGCAGAGGCCTGTGGACCATTAGGTGATGTTGCAGGCCAGATGTGGCAGGCTGTTGCATTCTGTCAGTCCTACAGTCTCAGACCACCATACAGTACCTTCCCCTGGGGTGACAGGTTAGGTGTGATAAGTGTACATGCCAATACCTTCTATCAGTCTTAATCAGGTGGTGTGGATGCTGGCAGGGTGCTATCTACAGTTAGGGATACACCTGCATTAGACACCTGCACTGCATGCTGCATTCTTCCACTATTGCCATATACAGGTGAGGTCATATTGTACCCATTCCCCACAGCAGGGATATTACTAGAGAGGTACCTGTGGATGGTGTTTGCATGAGGTGGGTGCATGTGTGCTATGGACACTACTTGCATCTGACACACAGATATGCATGGGACATTCCAGTTATGCAGGCATATGCAGGTACTTCAGCTGTTTCATAATACATCGGTCCTACCTCCATTATAATCTGCAGGTGTTCAGGCAGACATCACTGGTATCCCCTACTACAGGACCAGATAATGTGATGCATACCTGTATGTACAAGTCCAGGGTCCCTCCATTTCACAGTGACACAATATATACTGTATGTCTGGGGTACTTTTCCCTGTGTATTGCTTGTATATCTAGCCCAACAGCTATGCCATGTCAGTCTTTCAGATGGTGATACATATTACCACCATACATTTACAATGACTTGCTGCTAGCATGTGTTATACTGGTGGGAATTGTCTTTGACACTGCAGTTGTGAGGGCTTGTCCCTGTCATCAGCAGTAGTGGCCAATGGCCACCAGGTCTTACCTCAACATGCATACATACTGACCACTCTCACACAATCTGAAACACACACCAACCTAACACACACAGACCTGCATATTGTGCAAATGCTACAACATATCATGCTACCTTGGCCACCTCTGGGTATCTGTGCTCCACTGGTATTATACCTACACATACATGTTACAACATTTCTACATAGGGTGGTGGTGGGGCACACCTGACTGTTACAATGTGTGTAGATTGGATTGGGGGGGCACACCAGACCATTATTACATTCCTACATAGGTTTGGAGGGCACACCTGACTGTTACTACATGTCTAGGTTGGGTTGGCGAGAGCACATCTGCCTGTGTCTACATTCCTACACAGGATTGGGGGAGAGGGCACACCTGACTGTTTCAACATGTCTACATAGGAGTGGGGGAGGCACATCTGACTGTTACTACATTACTACATAGGATTGTGGGGGGACACACCTGACTTCTTCTTCTTCTTCTTTCAGCTTTTCCCAGTTAGGTGTCACCACAGTGGATCACCTGTCCACTCATGATTGGCAGTGGAGGGTTTTTTTTTTACGGTGTCGAGTTGCCAGCCCGGCACACACACATGCACACAATCACACCTAGGGCCAATTTAGAGTGTCCAATCTACCTACAGCATGTCTTTGGGATGTGGGAGGAAAACGGAGCACCCGGAGGAAACCCACGTGACCACAGGGAGGACATGCAGACTCCGCACAGAAGGCAGCCCAGCCGAGGATCGAACCGGAGAACCTCTTGCTGTGAGGCAGCAACGCTAACCACTGCACCACCACGGCTGCCCCCAGGGGACACACCTGACTGTTTCTACATTTCTACACAGGATTGGGGGGGCACACCTGACTGTTTCTACATTTCTATACAAGATTGGGGGGCACACCTGACTGTTTCTACAATTCTACATAAGATGGGGGGGCACACCTGACACTCATACACATTTGCTATGACAGTCCTAGTATGTCAGATACTCTATTTCATTCTCAAACAATCAAACCAAAAACTACCTCCAGAGGAAGCCTTAATAGGCAAAAATAGTAAAATGAAAAAAAGGCTTCCACCACAGCAAAAAGTTCACTGAGAAATTCTGTTAAAATGTAGGCTTTAATAAAATGAAGAAATAAAAAGCACAAATTGTGCTGTTCAGGTTGCAGGTCAAACAGGATCCTGTTTGACCTGCAACCTGAACAGCACAATTTGTGCTTTTTATTTCTTCATTTTATTAAAGCCTACATTTTAACAGAATTTCTCAGTGAACTTTTTGCTGTGGTGGAAGCCTTTTTTTCATTTTACTATTTCATTCTGTATTCTAACCTATCATGCTGACTAGAGGCCGTACACATTTGCTATGACAGTCCTTGTATGTCAGATACTCTATTTCATTCTGTATTCTAACCTATCATGCTGACTGGAGGCACATCAGTGTACTACAGGTCTTAGCTTTGATTGCCCTACTTATTAGTTTTTGACTTCCTACCCTTCAGATCTAATATCCCACTGCCTGACCTGCTGTGGTCTGTCTGTGTAGGCCTTGGGGGGAGGTTACCCATAGGCATCATTCAGAGGCCATAGCACAGCCTTTGTTTGTGTTTGTCTATACCTGTCCTGCTAGCTGAGACAGTTGTTGAGTATGTGAGCCTACTTGACTAGCATGTGTGAGTCATATGGATACACATGTGGCCCAGCACATTTCCTGCAGTGGGTTTTGTTGCCCTGTGTAGTACTGGGTACTATGGTGACACCAGTATTTGTTACAGATCTCGTGGTGCCACTATAGGTGTCTACTATCTGCTGGCATACCATTCAGCTACCTGATTCCCTTGCATGCTCACATCCATACCATATACTCCATTCGGCAATTGGTAGGTTGAATGACTTATCTTGTGGGTGTCCCAGTATTGAGGGTGGTGCTGCAGGGCTGCCTATGACAGATGCACATAGTACACTCCCTACACATGGTTGAGCATAGGTAGTGTCATGTTTGGCATCCCTTTTACTGTAAGTGCGAGTCAGAGAGAGGTGTCATTCCCTGGGTCCCTATTGTGTCAGTGTATGTGCAATGCATTGCCTCTTTGCCAAGGCCAGGGCATACCGGGCACACCTCCTCCTGCCTACTGGGGCAGGCTCAGGTTGCTCCTCGTCTGAATCACTCTGTGCCTGTGCAGGCCTTGGCAATGGTGGGGACCTCTGTGGCCCTGCCTTTGCTGTTCCTGCTGCAGCTGTTTCCACATGATCATATTGTGTAGCATGGCACATACTATGACAATTTGGGTACATGTAGCTGGTGAGTATGGTAAGGCTCCACCGGATGTATCCAGGCACCGGTACCATGACTTGAGCATCCCAAACATATGCTCTATTATAATTCTGGTATGTGTATGTGCCTCATCATGGAGTTATTGTTCGGGTGTGTGTGCATTTCTGATGGGTGTCATCAGCCACGGCTCTAGTGCATAACCAGCATCACTCACTAGGTGACCGTAATGGATGCCCCCATTGGCAAATCTGTGGTACAGCTGCGTCAGATGCCAGATGTGGGAATCATAATAGCTTCCAGGGCAGCCAGCACACACATTCATTATTATGTCCTGGGCATCGCACACGACCTGGCAGTTGGAGGGGAAGCTCTTGCGGTTGATGTAGACCCTACTTCGCTCACCAGGTGGTGCTTTGATGCGTATATGCATGCAGTCTATAGCACCCGCTACCTCAGGGTACTCTGCTATTTGGTGGAACAGTTGCATATTGCTGGCCAACACCTCACGGGTGTTGGGGAAATATATGTGCTCACCGGCATGTGCTGACATGGCATCCAGAAACGGATGGAGTACCCTAGATGCTGATGCCTGTGAGATCCCCATCATATCCCCAGTTGGCCTTTGGAGGGTGCCTGTAACTAGTATTCTTAGGCCTACACATACCTTGATATCTACTGGAATTCATTCCTGTGTGCTAGTTCTGTGTGTAAGGCATGGCCCGCACAGCTCAACAATTTGCTGTAAGAGGTCCCTGTCCACCCTATAAAGCTCTACTATCTCCAGCTCATGTAGACCCTGGTAGGTTACCCTGGGTCTGTACACTCTTCTCCATCTCCTCACTGGGTTGGTCGACAGCATTAACATCCTCACCACCCTCAGCCTCTTTCACATGTTGTATGATAGCTATTGCAGCCCCTATCATTGTGTTGTTTTGTTTGTTAAGAGCTCCCCGCTTGTATACACCGGTGGTGTAGACTATGGGAAAAGCCAGAGGGAAAGGTGTTTGCATAGTTTATAGTAGTGTTCTGGGCTGGGCTAGTCTGCTGACTGTGTAATTGGCTGATTCTGATACATTTCACCTGCCAGCTATGCTAGTTATCCCTGATTACCTTTCTACTGCTGTTTTCCCTTCCCACTGCCTTCCTGTTTAAGCCCGGGGGAGAGCCGGCATACAGAGTGCTCAAATGTGCACAGTGCTGCTATTTCCTGGTTTACTTTTTTTTCCTTTAAAACTCAGTGCACGGCGTGCACACCTGCTTATGCAATGTACAGAGTGCTAGGCAACCTCAGACATACCCCCTTGCTTAGCTATGCTAAGATAGGAGCAAACCTGAGCCACAGGGCTCCAATCCACTTTCAGTATGCCTGACACACACCCCTATGATGTCAGCTAACTACTAGGCTTGCACCAAGCTATTCCTGCTCTTACACTGTTGGGAGCTGACTAGCATACAGGGGAAATCTGGGTTTCACTATCATTCCCTCATTTGCATGGGATTGCCTGCTAATGCATAGTTACATGTCTAACACTGAGCCTCCCCCCTTAGCAACTACTATTCACTGGCAATGTTGTCTTCTGCCTGCCATTGACTATAATGGCAAAATAGTGATTTTAGTTAGAATGCTTATTTTGGGTTTATTTTCTTATTTTTCCCCCGATGCCGTTTGCGCGCCGCTGCCCTATGCTTAAACAGCCAAGGTCGGCTAAAAAAAATAAAAGTTGATTTTTTTTATTTGCAAGTGTTTTCCATGCCAGTGGCCTTATAGCTGGCCATTGGCATGCTTTATACATGATATTCACCCTTTACTTGGAGCTGTCATGGCGCCGTTTTGTAATTTGCAGAAATGTACTCCATTAGTGGCAGAGTACATTTCTGCAGATTACACTAGTCCTGCATGGCCAGTTTCAAGGTTCCTGGATCGCAAATTCACCTCATTTGCATGGATTTCTCCTGCAAATGGGGTAATTTGCATACAGGGGCTGAGTCTGTGCAAGACTAGTGCAGGAGAGCTTCTGCACACCCCTACAGGTTATTCCTGGATCGCACGGTAGACATATTGCCTGCTGGAGCTCCTGCACTAATCCTCCACGCCATGCAGGGCTTGCAGAATCTGGGGGTCTGTCTCTCCCCAGTCTGAGAACAAGTCAAACCAAACAAACAGTAAAGGGTACAGTATTAGTCAGGCCTGTTTTTAATAGTAACTCTCAAGCAACCAGAAACTACAGTTATCCGACATCTACCAATCCCCATGGGTGCCAGTTAACTGAGAGTTTACTGTAATAAAACTTGGTGAGACTACTTCAGAATGCGCGTAATTTTCTGTTTTGATAAACAACTTTACCCCAGCAATGCAGGGGTAAATTTTGTTTTATATGTAAAATATATTTTACAGATGTTTATGATATCATTGCACTGGTTTGTGAGACCAAAGCTGCATAAAAATAAACAAACAAATGGAAAACAAAATGAATGCATAAACAAATAAATAGAAACATTGCAAGAAAACATTAGCCACATTCAAAGTAGCTTGCACACCAAATTATAATGTGCTAATTTGGGGGGGATACCTCATGAAGAATGTCACTGTTTTTCTGCAGTTCCATCATAAACTGTTGTCTGTAGCTGTTTTATAAAATGAAGTATGATTTTGAATAGAATTGAACAATGATAGTGCTCTTGCTTTTAAGGAATGTCTTTGAATATCTACAAATTGAAATACTAATATAAACACACTGAACCAGTGAACCCGAGATCACTGTATTGGCAGAATTTGCTAGGAAATAATTCATAGAATCTTCTCAAAGGTTTTCTGCTCAGGGATGAATCTTAATTTATGGGGGAAGTTTTCCATCAGCAGCAGCAGAATATGTGGAATTACCCCATTTATGTTTCATTTAGGGAATACAGATTAGCCTTTCTACAGAGACTCAACTTCTGCAATTGGCTGATCATCATTTCAAACAGGAATCTCAACCTGTCAATTTCACTGGAGTGTGCAACCTAGTGAAATTTGCAGTTGCTTGACAGAGTAGGACATACTTCTGTTTATCATTTTACAGCATACACAGACTGGAATGAAGTTATCAACTATCTCTGCTTCAGTGAAACTTGCTCACAGATGTCTCTATTCGTGAAAGAGATAGGCTCTACCAGATATTACTGCATGGCAGAAAACTCACATCTGCAAACCCTGTCAATTTCAGGAGTAGAGACGTCTGTGAACAAATTTCTCTAAAACATAAATAGTTGGCAATGTAATTCCAATCTGTGTATGCTGTGAAATGTAAACAGCAATATGTCCTACTATGACAAGCAACTGCATATTTTACTAGGTTGCACACTGCATTGAATTTGATGGTTTGAGATTCCTGTTTGAAATGATGATCAACCAATTGCAGAAGCCTAATAGTCACCATAACTTTGATATCTGGAGGTATCTAGGGTAGGTTTATGTCCTGACACACTTTATACGCAGAGATATGTATTATAATAAGGAATACAAAACAAAGGAAAATCCAAATAAGTATAGCACAGGCATAACCTGACGAAAGATGTCTAGCTGATTACGTCCTGTATATGATTTAAAGTACCTGTGTATAGTTTTCTTATGTTTAGAGACATACAGTACATTAATATCTTGCAGTTATGGTATGATTCCATGTGGCAAATGCAAGCACATAACCACCAGTGCAGTATGCTATAACATGTGACAGTGCAGTATGCTATAACATGTGACAGTGCAGTATGCTGTAACATGCGACAGTGCTATGTTTCTCAGGGTTGTTGCAAGGCCTTTATGGTTTCTATCAGCTCTAAACATATCATACCCCGGTGAACAGACGTCTGAGTATTTGAATACTCACAATTAGTATGCTTTTTGGTGTATTAAAACTAACATACTAATGCTGCATTAAAACTAAATATATACATAAAATGAATTAATTAATTACATGAAGCACAAGTTGGCATGAATCCATGCTTCTGTTTCTGAAAATGTCATGTTAATAAGCATGGGGAATATAGACGTAATTTTGTTGACTAAACTTACACTCACTGCAGTACAGTTCTGATTTTACATTAATAGTTTATACTGGCAAAATATTCCTTCTTTAACTTCCCATGCACATTTATATCTCTTACAGCTCTGTTATTCTTTGTGTTTAAGGCAACACTTGCTGATCCATCTCAGTTCATTTTAATTACCTAAGTGCCAAATGTGCTCAAATACCATGTAGAAATGTGGACAGCCACACCCACATTACATGAGATTGTATTGTTTTTTTTTTTATTATTACAGCAGTACTTAGACAAGATTTTCATAAATATCTATAAATAAAGTGGAAACCTAATTTACAAATTTGCATAAGTGCAAACACTATTTACTGTTATTGATAAATGTTATAGGGTGAAAACCTGCAGTTTACAACACTTTTATTTTTGTTCTGCTATCATAGTGACAGTAGGCAAATTTAATCCATGAGAGTGGCATGCCCCTGGGGAAAAATATATTTCTAATATCTTTTCAGCTGTAGGTGGCTTTTTATGCTGACTGAGGCAAGACTCAAGACTATGTTGTCTGTACTCATGTTTCACAAGATCCTCTTTACCGGCTATATAACAGATGTTTTCACTGATTTTTTCTTTTCTTCTCCTGTATTTTGCTTATTCAACCATAGTCGTCATCTGCAGTGATACAGTTATAAAACAGTATTCTCTTCTCTGAAACCTTATAAGCATTATGATTTCATACTTAAAACTTTACCACAATATCTAATGTGCAATGTTATAAATGTATCATGTATTTTATCAGCTAGTTGAAAAAATATCAGATTTGAAGGATCAAGCAGGGACTCTGTGAGTCACTAAAAGTTTTGAGAAAAGCAGTTGCAAATTCTGAAGCAGTTGATTTCTTAGTACCAGATAGAACACAGTATGTCATTCTGTGTTATGTACTGAGTAGGCTAGTACTGTATGATTTTTATTCTACAATTCTTCTTTTTTTTGTTAGTTTTTTACCAAAAGTTTTTATTGAATATATAAGAACAGCAATAGTTAATAAAAAGGCAATATTGTAAATATCCTAAGCAAATAATCCAAAATTATAAATTCAAATTCCATCATATATTCTTTTGCGAAGACAAAATAATAAGCAAAGAAAATATTTGTAATATGCACAATGCGTGTTGAGCTTATTTGTTCTCCAATTCTTCTCACAAGATATGTCAATTTATATGTTTTAATTATTTCCCACTGTGATTGCACTCTGTTTATTCAACTGCAGGAAACCCTTATGACACTTTGCATTATATAACCTGCCCAAAAGAGTGTAAAGATTTTAGTTTTTCTCATTATTGACTTTAATCATCTTGAACCATATTGGTGAAATGAATGGTGACAAAAATGAAATGTGTAACCAGTCTACTAACCTCAACATGACATAGTTCAGCTAAAAAGGGATTAGAAAATATATAATTCAGCTAAGGATGGAAAACATTATTGACAAATCAATGAATAGGAGGTAATTTATTCGTTTGTAAAATTTGCACAGAAACAATAAAGTTAACAATAATGTACAGTTACTTCAGATGGTACATTACAAATATTATTAGATGTGTACACATTTTCGTCATGTGTATGTGTGTGTATATGCGTTTGTGTGTGTGCGAGTGTGTGTGTGTGTGTGTGTGTGTGTGTGTGTGTGTGTGTGTGTGTGTGTGTGTGTGTGTGTGTGTATTTATATCTATTTATCTATCAAACTATATAGGTAGATAGACAGCCTCCAAAATTTTTCAGCACTTGAAAATAAATTCTCACAGAATTGTACATTGGCAACATAACTGAAGCACAAACTGCAGGCCTTACATATATTCTCAAGCTCAGTATCATGATCAACTTTAGGAAATTAAATCCACATAAAATAAAAAATATAAAAACAAAATTAATTTCACTGATGTATTAAAAAGTTCACCGCCACATATAAGTGAATTGCAATGTATTATTTAAACAAAATATACATTTATCTTATAAGATGCACCCAAGTTAATAAATTCAAGCCCTCTCCAATCAGCCAATAATTTATGCAAAACAAAGGAGGTTAATACTTTTCTCGTGATGGAGACAATACCCAAAAAAGAAAATAACACTGCTGTAACCCACATAATCCTTGTTCAGCCT
Source organism: Protopterus annectens (assembly GCF_019279795.1). NCBI lineage: Eukaryota > Metazoa > Chordata > Ceratodontiformes > Protopteridae > Protopterus > Protopterus annectens. Next base: position 62,240,510 of record NC_056726.1, on the reverse strand, counting down.
ATATCAGCCCCAAAATTCCAATAAATGTTCCCAAAATGGAGGCAAATTTGTGTATATTTTAACATCAAAGTTACAAAAATCTCTTTGCACAAATCTTATATCCCATAACTTAGCCTGAGCATCAAAACCTGATACATTGCTACATAAAGATCTAATAGGTCAGGTGTCTACAATGCTGAGATTTCCAGTTCAGTGACACATGACCTGCAATAAGGAAAGACCCTTAGTATTGGCTAATTTGAATATCTCTGAGTCACCATTAATTACCACAACTACAGGTCAGCACTTCCTGAGGTAATTAACAGTGGGGGCAGCTGCATCCTGTTCACACAGGTATTCTCACATTTACTCTCCCACACATGATACAAACATTCAAACACACACACACACACACACACACACACACATACATCAAATACCTCATCACCGTTGTTCCTGTGTTGCTAGAACATCCTCAATGTCTCCTTTTTCATGGATGAATTCAGTCATTAATGATAGACATCAGAGTTGTGCACTTCATATCCTTCAGGCAATACACTGTGATTCAAAATCTGTTAGACTAGTAACTTTCTACGTTTGTATGCAGCATAATTTAAACCCATTCCTGATTTTGTTCTGTCTTGCATTATGAGGTTGAGGGGTCTGCCTACTGTTCTCTGTCCCTCCCCTTTATACATCACAGACTGTTTCAGGAATTGAGTAATGCTCAAGCTCCTCACTATACTTGTAAAAAACATTCACTGCACTAGTGCAACGGGCTAGGGCTGAGAATTACTTTGGAAATGTGCAGCATTAAACTCTCCTTTAAAACATTTAAGGCATTCCACTTAATAGCATCAGTGCTGTTTAGTGTTTCACAGCAGCACAATGTTTGAGTTTTATATTTATTTTTTAATTAAGTGCCAGTAATGCACACTATATAATGTATTCCTGGTGTCTAGTGTTTTCCACCCATCTCTGTGAAGTGTAAGTGCCATTACAGCATGAGAGTTTGCCCCTGGTATCTAGCATCCCCCTGACCCACACATTCAAAGTATTCCCTTGTGGCCCTTGCTCGACTCATGTAGTTAACATATTCATTGGTGGCTAATGTTCTCCCCTACCCATATTATGTGCAAGCATTGTTAAGGAATGTAGCTAAAGAGCAATCCCTGGTGTCTAGTGTTTCCCCTCATAATCCCCATTATGTTTAAGTGCTGTTAATGCAGAAAACAATTCTCACTGGTGTCTAGTGCTCTCCTGACCCACATAATTGTTGTTCTCCCTGGCAGCTAGTGTTCCCCCAAGACATGTGTAACTACAGCTCTCCCCCAATTGATCCACATTGCTGTATTTTTCCTCAATGACAAGTGTTTCACTAGACTCATTGCTACAGGCTTTGTGAATGAGTCTAGAGGTGTGTGGAAGTAACCCTTACACACATACACACACACACACACACACACACACACACACACACACACACACACACACACACACACGCACACACACACACACACACACACACACACACACACACACACACACACACACACACAGCCTCCTCTCTACCCATCTGCACTCAGAAATAGTCTCATACATTCACCAGTATCCATACACGTACTTACCTCTACCCTGATGGATAAACACAGCCTTTTGGCCATGTTCATTACTGCTAACAGCCAGGAGAGGCCATGGTCATTTTGACAGTTGAGTGATTTTCTGAATTGCTCAGCTGAGTAAATGTCTTACAACAGGCAGTTCTGATGGGAGAGCATGTAGCTAATTAGCATACACTTCTCCCTGGACGGTCTCATTAGCATATTGCACAACCATGGAGACGGACCACCATGGAGCTGCAAGTCTTCATATTGCAATATCATAAATGGGATATCTCTGAGTCAGAAGTGGTTACTGTGAGGTGCACATCTTAGGTCAACTTCACAGTAAGCTTTCTAAATTTGGCTGTTATGTTTAGGATGATAACTGGAGACTAATAATGAGTTTATAGTAAAAGGTTTTATGTATATTGCAGTTATAGCCAAGCCATCCAATAACTTACTTATTGTACCACCCAAGATGATTATAGTAAATGAGTCACATTCAACCCCAAAACAGTATCGCAGACATTAGATTTAAAAAAAATAATAAACTCTCATAACTAATCAAGCCCCCCCCCCATTTCAAATTAACCAGCAATAATCAGGAATCCTCCTCCAAATTCCCATATGGTTGGAAAACATGTTGCTGTCATTCTTATAAATAAGTGAATATTCTAAATATCCTACAGATAAATCAGCATGTACAAGTAAAAATGTAACACCCATTATGATTTCAAAAATCTGAATATATAACATTTCACAGTGGTAGCGTTGTTGCCTCACAGCAAGAGGTTCTCCTGTTCGATTCTCGGCTGGAGTGCCTTCTGTGTGGAGTCTGCATATCCTCCCCGTGGTCGAGTGGCCCTGATATGCGTGAATGGGCGTGCCTTCACTGAAGGCTGGGCATCGGGCTGGCAACTCGGCACCATAAAAATCGACTGCCAATCATTAGCGGACCAGATTTCCGCTGTGGCGACCCCTAACCAGGAAAAGACAAACATAACATTTCCCTTTATAATAGTTCTCCAAAACAATTTCAACTATTTTAGTGAAAACTCATTAAACTCTGTATAGTATAACTGGGAAATTTCCAAGCAAAACTAAATTGTTTTTAGGTCTCTGTCATGGTGAATGTTCAATGACTGCAGAAGAAATGTATACATATAAATAAAATTACTTATATGTATATCCTTCATTATTTATAAAAAATAATTTTTTATAATCAGATCCTACCAATAACAATAAAGATTTTAGTTTAAAATCTAAAAAATGCAGTGAGAGGTTCTGTCATATAACTGTTTCTTGGAACCATGAGACACTTTGAGGAATGAGGCAAGTTTGTGTATCTTGGGCAAAATGCAAATAATATCCAGGTTACCGACAGTTAACTGAACCACTACATTGTCAGAAATAACATTCCCTGGGATTCAGAAATATGCCTATCTAATTGCATTGAGGCTGCCATGGGTATGCTGTTAGCACAATGAAGCCTGAAGCTAATTATCAATTAACTACCTGGAATTTCACGTCCCAAGCCATTACTAATTAGAAAACCTGCCTGCAGTAATGGCAGGCATGACAAAAAAAGATGCTTCCTCACAACTGTAGCCAGCATTGAGAGAAACAAATCAGTGAACAAGTGGAAGGCACATATTACTGTGTCCATGCGCTAAATAGCAATGCTGCAAAAATGGCTGGAAGTCACAGTGAATGGCCTTCAGCAATCTTTATATGTATTTGAATACTTTGAATGGAGTAGAAATGGGTGCATAGGAAAGCAGGAACAGGCATACAGTAAGGAGAACATACATGAGTGAGGTAAGAATGGGAGCGGGGAGGTTGATTAAAGGTACACTTTCTTTTCTGGAAAAATAACCTGTTTTTGAGAAGGAAGTACAGAGAAGGATGTAGGGACAAGGTAGGGGATGGAAAGAGAGAGTCACTTGGAAGAAGGGACACTCAACCAAGCATAAAATGCAAAGACTGAGAGGAGAGGTTTTGTCAAACACAAGGGATGGACAGTAGTTATAGACATACAGGCAAAGAAAGGACATTGGTGATGAGGAAGAGTGGTCAACAAACAGTACAGGAGGTACCATACAAGAAATGTGGAACCAGGATGTTGACAGGGTGGGTATAACCCTCCTGTTTTCCACACTACCTGCATTAGACCCAAGAATAGATCAGCCAGTAGCCTGATCACCCTCCCCACTGGGACACACCTGAGATGATGTGCGTAGAATCTGACAGTGTTGTGAATCCTGAAGGCACAAGAGGACCCTCTCTAGGCAGCCAATGAGGGCTTCCAGCTGCTGATCCACCAGCTCCCCTACCACCACCACTAAGTCCTGCAGAGTAATAAACTGCAAACCGTGGCAGTGACACTGGAGGAAACTATAGCATCCCTTTCTGGTGAGAGACTACCAGAGGCCCCAGAACACAAAATGGATGCCCCCTGCTGCACACAGTGCAGAGGTAGACTTTGATCCAAGAGGAATTCTGTTGGGAAAAGTCTGGGCCTACCTGATTGAGGGTGGGGATATGGGCTGTATCACTGAAATGGCCACGTCAGATGCTGCAAAAAAATGGAAACATAAAGAGATACATATAAAACAGCAAACTTCACATCAAATATAAACAAAGAAGACCCTCTTCATAGAAAATATGCCAGTCCAGCAGTTAGCACAGAGGACAAAGACTCTGAACTGATAGTCAAGTATACAGGGTTTAATTCCTTCCTCCTCCATTTGCCTACTATGTGACTTAGAGCAAGGCATTTGATAAGTCAATGCTTCCGAGCTGCCCTTGAAAAGGGACATGCATTCATTCGGCTTACCTGCTTAACAAAAAAGCTAAAATAAAGGATAGCAACAAAGAGAGAGAGAGAGAGAGAGAAACAGTATTATTAATGCAACGTATGATTTATCAGAGTGCTATGCAGATGAATACTACACAAGCAGTATCAGAATTACTAGAACACTTCAGAACTATAATGCATTTGTCCAATGCAGAAAAGAATGTTCGTCATCTACCACTTAAGTGCCTCAGAACTGAAAGATGTCTCTTTTTCCTTTCAAAGTATTTACAGTTTAACTTTAAATCACAACACCTGTCTAGATATCTAATTCATCAATTATTATGCCAGGATTTTCAGTAGTAATATATCTTTCACTAAACTACTTTAATAAAGTAAGAATTGAATTTTATTGTATTTCAGTAAATAGTAACATTTCTGCTATCTACATTATTTAATTGAATAATAAATAATCTAGCCCAAATAGGGTATAACTAGACACTCTGCACCCTGTGCAAAAGCTATTTAGATGCTGCAAAGTCATAATTGTTATCAACACATATGAATCAAAGGAAATAAATCTGAGGTCATAAAATGCAGTTGTATGAATTATAAGTATGTCAGGATTCCACTGGATTGCAAACCAGGCTGTTCCACAGCCATATTGACCTGAACAGATGATTCTGCCTGCATGGTTCCATTTTCAGTTTCCCTATCACCAATATTTGTCTTCATTCAGGGGATCAAAACTGTATAATGAAATCCTTATCCCACCATATGTTTTTCTTCATATATCTAACAATGAAATTTTGTCTACTGCAGCATCATTCCAGTTTGGCTTGAGATCTGTCAGTCATCAGATCCTTTCATCCATAGGGATGACTGCTGCTATATCTCATTTTCCCTTGCTCATCCCAAAGCATCTCTGTTGTTACAGCTTACTTTATAGCCTCTAGCATGCTCAGTTTGTTCATAATAATCAAATCCTTGATTAGTACCCCCCGCCTCAAGCAATGTATGTTTTTCTAATAAATTCTTCATGTTCTCAAAATTGCCTGGAATATCAGAACTGTATCCCATAGCCATTCTCATCCCTTTTTGCCATATTGCTCCTCATTCCTAGAATACTATCAGACTTCCCTTTGTGCTCTGCTCAAATTTTCATTAATAACATTTGTATTTTTTTAATTCTGAATCTAAGCTGAGCCACTTTCAACCATCCCTCCCACCACACTGTTACTTTGGTTACCTAAAAAAAAATCTACCAGGTCCATCTAGCAAAGCCTTCTCATTTCATGCTTTCCTATCTCATTACATGTGCCATGTGCCATCCTACCATGTTGGTCCTGTGTATCTCATTCAGATATGACCTTATAATGTCCTTTGTTGTTCATGTCAGACAAAGGTGGTCAGAGTACTCAGCCTCATTTCCAGACCAAGATCAGTGATGTCACCACTATGTGCTGTGGCTCATTTTTGGAATACTCAGCCTCATTTCCAAACCAAGGTCAGTGATGTCACCAGTATGTGCTGCGGCTCATTTTTGGAATACTCAGCCTCATTTCCAGACCAAGGTCAGTGATGTTACTGCTATGTGCTGTGGCTCATTTTTGGAATACTCAGCCTCATTTCCAGACCAAGGTCAGTGATGTTACCACTATGTGCTGCGGCTCATTTTTGGAATACTCAGCCTCATTTCCAGCGCACTATGTGCTGCGGCTCAGTCTCTCATATACAAGGACTGGATTATTTTCCGTTCTTGTGGTTAACTTAGTGTTAATGCCAGGGCTTGTCTCCCAGTGGAACATTAATGCTTTATCCTATCACCTGTTACATGTGAATTAATAACATCTACTGGCTTCTAGCACTTAATGATCTATAACAATATTCAGGTGAAGCTATCTGGAATCAGTGCTTTTACACCCATTAAACAAAAGAGCTCCTTGTGGTCATGTGTGCCGTCCTTTCATCTACCATTCCTTCTGATGGAATTTTTTAGCATTTGGTTGTGACTTACTATGAAAGGCTAAAAAGTGGCAATTTTAATTCATGTCCTCTCTAACCTTTCTAAAGTTTCATTACATGGTGGTATGGTGATATTTCTTAGCTACATCTGCTTTTCACATAAATCTGATAATACTTTCACTCACAAAGACAAAAAGAAATGACACACAGTCACATTTACTTTAAAGATCAGTCTTTTCAGTAATCAGGTCACGCTGTTACAAAAGAAAAAAAAAACAATATCTAGCATTTTCCTACCATAAAAGTTAATACTCTGAACTAGAAGAGACTCTCCATTAGTCTTTCCACACTTTATGCCCTTAGGAGATATTTTTAGCCACTTACTTTGGCATTAAAACAGTTAATGCCAGTAATAACTTGTCTGGCAGCTTTTTTAAACAACATGTCTTAGCATATAAGTGATGAACTTACACAGTCTTTGTCACACACTGCATGTGTCTGACTCAGTTCTCAAGTTGGAACATACTGTATTTCAAATGAATGTTCCATAGTAAGGAGGCTGTACTTCATTATGGATGAATTACTGAAAATAACATATATCATTTCACCCATTTCGTACACATAACCTTTTTATCTTATGCACACTAATAGCAATTTGTCAAGCTATCATAAAGAAACATAAGAACTAAAGCATTTAACTTTCTTTTTCTTTTTTTAACGTAGAGGGCAGTCAAGTCATTTAACTTTTGAAATTAATAACATTATCTAGAAGTGATAATAAATCAACCAAGCAATCTAAAATATTTTTATATTACTGACCACCTTGTGGAAAGTAAATAAAAGTGTGCTACTCTGCAACATATGAATATAAAACTAATCTTTTAAATAACTTGAAGTTTATTAATTTCTTTACAGCTGTACATAGTTTCATTTGTCTGTATGCTACTTCACCTTATGAACTACTTTATTTTCAGTGCTAATTTTTATCTTTCGTTGAATATATCTTCATAGGCTGAGCCTGAATATTGTCCAGTGGGATCAGTCCTCCACCACAGTTAACAAATTCAAATAAATAAATACAATTAAATAAATAAGCAAGCGTACTGTTAACTTCTGACCTCAGTAATCTAACCTGATTCAATTCTCTGCTGTGCAGCAGTCTTCTAATCATTACCCAATATAGAAGAGTTAATCAAAAAAGCATTTATCACCAGTGACTCTTATTCATATAGTTCTTATTTGTTATTTGCTTGTAATGCTGTGAATTGTTTTGTTTGATTTTATTATATTTTAATTACAAAGTATTATTACATTGCCAGAACAGAAAATAAAACTGAAATTATCTCAAACTATAACTATATTTTCATTTTGTTTCTTCTTGCAAGAAAAAGTGAGATACCTCAAATGAAATATAAACTGGCACAAGATAAATGGAGTCCATAAAGCATGTGTGAAGCACTGAAATAAGCCTGCGGTATACGAGAACTGGATTACATCAAAGCAGAAAAACCCCAAAGCATCAGTGAATAAAAATTCTGAAATAATGCATAAAAATAAAGCAAGAATAACCACTGTTGGCAGGCAGGTAGTATACCTGCTAAAAACCAAAGATTATGTAGGAGGCTTGGTGTTGTGCTGTTGGCACTGCATTTCCCTGAAAATGGACTGAACCTGCATGGACAACTTAGACTGGCACTAGTCAATGGCAACAGCGCAAGCACAACTTCATTAATAATTAAATCTTCTTTACTTTTTATATAAATGCACCACTTCTAGCTACTATTATATTTTTATCTGTTCCTTACAATAATGTTATGTTTCTTTCTCTAGTTACAAAATTAAAATTAAGTATTTTTGAGGTGTTCCCACTACAGCTCTCTGCAGACACCTATGTCCTGGAGACCCTTATCCATGATGTGCTCCACTTTCTATCCCTTCAAACCAGGGTTCTACTCCCACAAGCATGGAAATCTTTAACCTAACTAGTCAGGGGAAATGCGTAGAGAAGGAGCAATGGTGCCCCAATATGGTGCCATCCTGACAGCTGCCAAAAGTTTTGTTTTTGGAATGCTCTGTCCTGCATCTTGCCTAGTTCTAAATTTGCATCGTGTACTATAGCACCATTGATGTCTGCCGCTGACTACAAGTCCTTGGCTGTAAAACCTGCTGTTACCTCCGGGGCTAGATGAGCTACGAAAATCCTGCTCTACTCTTTCCCCCTGGCTAAATCTTCAGGAATCAGGGATTAAATGCTAGTGACACCTCCAGGCATTTCAGTAGTTACATCTTATTAATGCCTGTAAGCATCTAATATTGCCTATTCATATTTATATTAATAACTCCAAAATCATGCTCCGTACAAGTTATTGAAAGATTTCTTCTCAGATGTTATATGATGAGCAATACAACTGCAATACTACTATGCTGTTGTCTAGGTCAGGCAAAGAGATATTAATTGTTACTCATATAATATTTATTCATAGTATTATAATTCCATATTTCTCTAAATATCTCAAGAACAAAGTGGCAAGGACAGGACTACTTAGCTTCATGTGAATGATCTCTGCTGGATGAAAAAACTGCTGCTGACAGTATATATGCTTCTTGTCTAGTTGCCACAATATTGTAATCTTTTTTATAACATAATATAAACTTAATAATTACTGTGTTTACTGCAACTTATAAAACCTGTTTTAAGACCTTGAACCTAAAGAATATTATTACAATAAAAAATAGTTTATGCTGAAGTTTGTCATTTTCACTTCTTCAGTAATCCCAATGGTTCTACAAATATGAACATTTGTTTGTAATGTGACAACATAATTTGATTTTTTTTTTTTCAAAAAGCTTAGGTTCTGCCTACTGAAAGTTATAGCGTAAACTTCCAGAGCTGCATTAAGGGCTACTTTTACCTGCCTTTTGATATAGGCAGAGCTTCATTGTTCTGAGTCATAGAGCTAGCTTAAATACAGACTTGCTTCACTAATTTGGATGTCATCCTTAAAAACGGCCATACTAATTATTCTTGTATTGCTCCAAATATGGTTGTAAGTGCTACCAAAACAAGCAAAATATAATATTCTCTTATTTATTTATTTATTATTTATTTGCAGTTTGTTAACCGGGAAAGTCCATTGGGCCAAAATGAGCCCGTTTTCAATAACAATATAAAATGCATACAATTTATGTTGCTATTTCAAACACCCAAAACAGAAATGTCTATAGTCAGATGATCAGTCAAGCATTTGCACAAAGAAATATAAAATGTAAAACTTAATTTGATTGAAGAAATAATATTATATGGCAGACGGCATCATTACAGTAAAAGCATTACCATTTATAATCCAAATTTTATAAACCCTTTAAATCAATCAAATTAATCAAATTTTGTCTTGTGAAAAACAGTCACCTTATAGCATCAGATTCATTTAATTCATTTCATTTTCAACAATGTTTAATGCTAAACATATTATGTAGTGCAGGGATGCTAATAGACCTCGATCTATATTAGTAAATCAATGCAACTTTCATTGCTATCCATTGGTAACTATTTGAAAAGGTGGGACTCAAACTGCCAAGTCCCACAATGTGGAGACTGAAAGACCAAAAATGCAGACGCACATACACTAACTCTTTGATTGCCATTTCCTCAGAATATTCCCTTTTCTCCAAGGTATGGCAATTTCAAGTTGGTATATATCAGTTTGGAAAGTGTGGGGAAGAACCTCTCCCACACTGTAGGAGTGCAGGGGGGCTTGCCCCCTGCAAAAAAAAAATTTAAATGAGAAGAGCAATGTTCAATATTCACTTATCTGTGTATATGTGTGTGTGTGTGTGTGTGTGTGTGTGTGTGTGTGTGTGTGTGTGTGTGTGTGTGTGTGTGTGTGTGTGTGTGTGTGTGTGTGGGTGTGTGTGTGTGTGTTTTTTTTGGCACTCAGCAATCCGAGTCCCGATCCAAGTCCCAACATTTCAATATCCCCATGCCTCTGCTGAAAATGGTCATTACCCAGTCAGACTTTCCCAGTAAACAGACATATAAATAAATAAATAAACTATGAAGCCCTATCCAAGCCATTGCTGCAGATTTATTAATTCCCACACCACTGAAACATGGTAAAACTAGCAACAGAGGATTTTGCAGGGGGAAATCCCTCCTATACTCTGCAACATCTCTGCACCACTAAATATTAATATTCCACAATCACAGGACAGTTAAAATCAGTGGAAATTCCTAACTGCACTGTCATTTATTCTGTTTTGATGTAACTCTGATGGACTGGTCAGAATGACCCATGTTCAAATGAAAGTCATTTCAAAAATACTAATGGCTGTCAAAGCCTGTCATCTAGTTTGCAAACTAGAGTAACAGAGCAATAATTTATTGTCAGTATCACACCCCACCTAATTTAAGTCATTCCTATAGAACACTAATTGAAAATATAAGCATTCCCCTTCAAGGTGCTTTTCTTCTCTGAAGGGATTACTTATAGTACCAGTGGAAAAGTCCAGGAAGGTCTATATTGCATTACTGGAAGTACATGTATATAAATCACAAACTGAATAAATCTTGCCATTAATTGGATGTTGACTAGCACCACCTTCTCTGATGCTCTGGGACATGATATAGATACTAAAATTAAATGGACCATCTTTATTAAATTTAACATTTTTTTCTTCCTGTATGTTAGTAAATTCTTCAGATTAGCATTTCTCTGGAAATTAAAGTTGACACAGCTATCAGTGTTACTCAGAATAACAAATCTGTAAAAAGCCATTTTGTAACATTTATGTATACTGACACTAATACCGAGTGGTATGAGGAATCTTATATAATGTAGAGTTTACTATCACTGATTGATCCCCACACCATTTGTATGACTTCTGACTTTATCCAACCCATTATTTAATTGTTTTAAAGAATAATGGGGCAGCACAGTGGTGCAGTGATTAATGTTGCTGCCCCCTTTGTTTTTCCTGTTTCATTCTTAGAAAAGCTTCCTTTTTCTGTAGATCATGCAAATTGTTTGTGTGTCAAAGCAGGTTTTTGCCTGGTAGTCAGGTTTCCTCCGGCACTGCAAAGATATGAGTTGAATTGTTGACCCTCAAGATTGGTTACACATGTGCAACTAATGCGTATGTTTCTGACACTGTTTTTGAGTGGAAAGATGGCAAGAGACAGTTTTTTTTACATGAAGAGTCCAAGAAAGCCTCTGCAGAAGACAAAACAACCATTAAGTTTGTGTGATTTTCCATTGTGTTTATTAAAGCTGAGGTTTAAAACTGCATGTGTGCCCGGCTATGGGCAGACACTATGTCTAGGGTTAGTTGCTCTGCCTTGTACCATTCATATACTGTAATAAATGGAGCTTTCCTTCTTCCTCTGTATAGAATGATGGACCAGCTGCTAGCAGTGATTTGGTAGGGGGGAATTAATATTGCTGTTATCCCAGAAACAGAGGGCAGTGCCAAAATGAGGTGGGGCATGAAATTAACTGGGCATATGTTTTGTTTCAAGAAAGACAGAGAAGAGAGATATAAGAATGGAGTAGCAGCCTACCTAAAGGAGGGCATTAGATATGAGGTCAAATAGAAGGAGGAACAATTCAGGAATAGGGCAATGATGGCAAGGGTAAGATGGTAGATTAAGTGTCAATCAGTTAAAGCAGGAGAGAGGAGAGATAGCAAGTCGATACATTGCATTATCTTCTAGATACAAAAGAAGAAGATGAGAGATGGGAACAGAGAATAAAGTAGTTGGGTAAGTGGAAGAGGTTAATATGCATGGCAGATTTCAATCTGCAAAAGAAGACTGGAAAGGTCTTAGTTCTTGGGTAGATAGGGAGTGGAAGATAACTGAGGTCATGAAATATGGTTGGGTTTAGTTAACTATCTCACAAAAGGACCATAAAGGACAGAATTCTGGACATAGTCCTAACCAGTGCAAATAGCATTTGAACATGCAGGACAAGGCACCATCTGCTAACAGTGGTTTTGCCATTATGTAGCTGGGAGAAGGTTGGATTGATGGGATTTTAGAACAACAAATATTACTATACTAGCAGAGGCAGTCAAGGATTAATTATCATACTGTGAACAAATTGTGAGAGTAAACATGTAAAAGCACGGATCAGGATGAGTACTCAGAACTCTGAACAAGGGTGCGAGGAGGAAGTAAAAAGGCAAAAACAGAAGAAAGCCAGTGAGACTACACAGGAATGTGAGGTTAACAATTGGGACATAAATATGGCCTACAGGAAGTGCAAGTGATGGTGTGGATGGTTAAGGAGGCAAGTTATAAGAAGGCTATCAAAAAAGGCAACAAACATTGTAAAGGCAAATAGGATAGTGGCAGGCCAGGATCCAAGATAACATCATAAATCCTTTGGAGACAGGGTATGTAACTAATAATTTACAAGCATTCCCTGATGGTTTTGCTGCTAGTTAGGAGTAGAAAGATGGCAAGAGATATTTTTCTACTTGAAGAATTCAAGAAAACTTCTCCAGAGTAAATAGCAGTCCTTATGCTTTAGTGACCTTCCATTGTTTTTTGGAAATTGAAGCCTACCTCTGCATGGCATTTAAACAACAGTAGTGTCTTCCTGAAATGGAGATATGGTCAAATACATTGTCAGACATCATAATTTAGAACTCAGTCTCATCAAAGAAAAAGACAAAATTATTATTTTGGAAACTTTATTACAAGAAAATAAAAGAAAGCTGAATGATTTGAAAAATCTATGGCATAAAGCAAATGGAAGAGCACTTGCTGTTCCAAAAGATAAGCCTGACAGAGATTTGTGATCTTTCTTTGAGAGTATTATCAGGTAAATACTACATTTTCTTCACAGCCCTTGCATTCATTTATTTCATAAGTTTTCTCCAAAAAGCCGGGGACCAAATAACAATCCAGACACATCCTAATAGTCATTGAGTCTGCAGTGATAATATATTTTCTTAATATTAGCAGTAGACAGCCCACTGGGGTTCTGTGGGCCAAATTACAGCTGAAATGGTTGGTGAACTTTTCTTGGGACCTATAGAAGTGGAAGCAAGCAATGAGTAGTGGTTAAGGCTAAACTGATTTGATTAAGATTTAATGTAACTCTAATATAGTCTATCAGAAATATTAGAAACATGCATTTATATGAAACTTCTCAACTATCTAATAAATAACCAACTTCTGCCTTCAACCCAACTCAGCTTTCTTCCTTATTACAGCACAATTACTGCTTTGATGAATTTTGTTAATATAGTCAAAACTCATAAAACTGCAGGAAGCTTAGTCTCTCCCATCTATCTAAACTTATCAAAAAACCTTCAACTAAAAACTCTTAAATAAACTCTGATCCTTAGGGCTCTCCATCTCTTCACTGCAGCGGTACAATAGCTACCTTTCAAACAGAGCCCAAGCTGTGAAATTGAAAAATTATTTCTCCACCTTCTTACCATTAATTATTGGTGTCCCACAATGATTTGTACTATACCCCATGCTTTTCAACATATCCATCAATAACTTCTAAACGACTGCAAAAAATGCTACCCTAGTACAATGCTGATGATGCAACCCTAACCTACTCTGCCAAAACTCTCTCTGTCTCTAAACTCCAACCATCCTTCTTATCAATTGCAACATAGCTAAAAAATTCACAACTACTTCCAAACCCTAAAGAAATACTGCTCTTTACCTCAAAACACATCTCGACCAAAACAACACTATTCACTATCACCTCTACCAACAACACCTTGACAGAACAACTTAATTAGACAAAATTACTGGAAGTCATCATAGATGACAAGTTTTGAAATTTGAACACCATCATAGCACACATGGTTAAAAAAAATCATCAAAAACTATGTGCATCATACAGATTAAAAGCCTACTTCACTATTACGGCCAAAAGACATAAAAGCCTACTTTACCAACTTGGCCAGAATATATATATTCTCTACTTTTATACAGCCATCTCTCCTCTCTGCTGCCCCAATCTTCATTAAGATTTAAATCTTATAACTATCCAAACTTGAGCAATGTTATTATAAAATAGCCAAATTTGCTGTGAACTATAACAATAGTATACGTCACTAACACTCAGCGAATTAAACTGGTTAGAACTACCATATCACCTAGCTCTTTATAGGTAACTAGAATACACAAACATATCTATAAGCCAAAAAATTGCCCTGCCCTTAACAACTTAGTACAGTACTATTCCTGAAATAGAATTTTATGCCCTAGAGGAAATATCACTAATTACTAAAACCAAAAGTATTGAATACTGTGAGTAACTCTATATTTAAATAGTGTGGCTAAGCTCTGGAATCATATCTGACTACCAATGAAGTCCATTCAGAATGTAAATTTGTTTGAAACACAATTGCAACTTCACCAAGCAAGTCAAAGGATCTGCTCCTGTACATCCCAACCTGGCCCTAACAATAAAGAAAGAACAGACCCCCAAAAACGAAACCCCTCTACCACTTATATCCCCACAAGAATGCCTAATTCTCTCTTTATAGCACATCTCAACATATGTAGCTTAAACAATAAAATTGCTCACCTCCATGCCCTCTTAGACTTACATTCATTTGATATTTTATGTGTTACTGAAACATGGCTCAAACCTGTAAACCAGGACAATGAAATCACCCCAACTGGATACAATATTCTGAGAACTGACTGCAAAACCAAAAAGGGTGGGGGGTGGCAATTCTCTACAAATCAGGGCTACAAGTTACTTCACTAGATGCACAACTACCTTCAGATAGTAAAGCAGAAATCCTTATTACTAAACTTCAGATCAATGCCTGTAAATCCATCTATATATATGCTCCTACCATCCTCCTGGCAATAGCACCCTTGAAAATATCCTTAACTGGCTCTCAACGTGCTTCCCACAAGAGACCATAGTGCTGGGTGACTTTAATATAGACTGGAATAGCTGTACTTCAACCAAACCTACAACCCATATAAACCTAAATGGCTTTACCCAAACAATTACCACCCACACCAGAATCCATAAACCCAACAACAAAGAAAGTACCTTAGACTGGATTTTAATAAATAGTCATCCCCTGACCTACAAAGCAGGCATCCTCCCTGATGACATTAGTGACCACTCACTGACCTATATAATTAGACAAAAGGTCAACATCCCCAACACAACCATTTATAGAACTACCCAGAACAACAGAAATTTTAACCCAGAAAGCTTCCAAATTGAACTTAAGGCATGTGATTGGTCACCCCTAAAATACCTCCAACTAGAGGATGCAGTTTTATACTTTAACACCAAATTCTTACAAATATTGGATAGTCATGTCCCTATTCACTCTATCAGAACTAGGACCAAAACTGCTCCATGGCTCACAAAAGAGACTAGACATAAAATCCTACTAAGAAATAAAATCTGGGCCAAATGGAGAATTACTAAAAACCCAACAGATCATCAAAACTTTAGACAGTTGAGAAATACTACTATAGCAATAACCCACGCCTGGGTGTGGGTAATGCTGGATTTACCCACGGTTGGCATGGTTTGGTCCTGAGGGCGAAGCCCGAGGGACCAAACAAAGACAACCGTGGGTAAATCCAGCATTACCCACACCCAGAAGTGGTTATTACTATATTAATGACATTATTTAAGAAAAGAAATAATTACTTTTCTTAAATAATGGCATTGTATAATGCCTCTTTGCTGCCCTTCCGCAGCTGTCTGGTGTTCATGCAGTTCTGATGTACTGCGCATGCCTACGCAGTACATCAGAGCTGTGGGCAAAAGCAATGGAGAACGCAAGATCTCCATTGCTTTTTACTGTCTCGCTATGTTAAATGGGTTTAACATAGTGAGACAGCTTTAAAATAAGCAACGGAGATCTCCGTTGCTTATTTTAAAGCTGTCTCGCTATGTTAAACTCATTTAACATAGCGAGACAGGTTAAAAAAAAAAGCAACGGAGATCGCAAGATCTCCATTGCTTTTTACACACTGTGTTGTTATGTTAAAGGAGTTTAACATAGCGAGACAGCTTTAAAAAAAGCAACGGAGATCTGCGTTGCTTTTTTTAAACCTGTGTCACTATGTTAAACTCTTTTAACATAGCGAGACAGTGTTTTATACTAACGGAAAAAGTCCGGGCGACCGGACCTTTTTCCGTTAGTATATTGAGGATTTAACGGCACGCTGGTTGGGCTGGCCAATCAGCGTGCACGTTTTAGAGGAGGCATTGTATAATAAAGAATCAACACTTCTAGACAAAAAAAACTATTACTTTCAACTCCAGCAAGCTCATCAACTCAAACCACAAAACTTCTGGACAGGTATTAACAGACTCCTACACCCAGGGCACTCCAAAACACCTACCCCAACAGGCACCACCCATGACAATCACATGCATATTGCTGATGCCTTTAACACCTTCTTCACTGATGCTGTCTAATCTCTGGCTAATTCCCTACCTCCTGTTAGCACAAGCATGTCTTCCTCCACAACTAGCTTATCTCCTTCATTTCATTTACAACCAGTTCCTACATCCCTCATCCGCACCCTTCTTCAAAAGCTCAAACCATGCAACCCCTCAGCTGACCATCTACCAGCTGAATATCTGCAAATAGCTGTTAAGGTTCTGGCGTATCCCATTTCCATCCTAATAAATAGAACCATTACTGAAGGAACCATCCCATCACTCTGGAAAATCTCCCACATTATCCCACTACATAAGGGCAGTAACTCAACTGAACTCTCTAACTTTTGTCCAATAGCCTTACTCTCTCCTTTAGCAAAAATCATGGAAAAATGCATCCACCAACAATTGCTAGATCACTTACTCCAAAATAACTTACTAGCCAACTATCAGCATGGTTTTAGGCCATTCCACAGTACCACCACTGCTCTCTTGTCCTTTTTCTGACTCCATTAACAAATCTGTAATAGTAATATGCTATCCTCTGCACTCTTTATTGACCTGTCAAAGGCCTTTGATATGGTTAACCATCAGCTATTTTTAAATATACTTAAATCCCTCTCACTAGATACACAGGCATTACAATGGTTCAAGTCCTACTTAGAAAATAGGCAACAAGCTGTCCTCTGGGATAATAATCTATCCACACTTCTTCCTATTACTCTTGGTGTCCCTCAAGGCTCTATTTTGGGCCCTCTCCTATTCTCAGTTTGTATCAACGATCTAAATGTAAAAATTCCGCAAGCCACCTGCATACACTATGCAGAAGATTCTACACTAATATGTTCTGCTACTTCCTTAGCTGAACTCCAGTCCCTTACCCAAACAGTGTTTAACATAGTTGAAAACTGGTTCCTACAGCGCTGGCTCCTCCTGAACCCCCCAAAAAAGAAATTATTGCTATTCACTCCTAAACAAAAGTCTTCCCCAATAGACTTCACAGTTATATCCAGTAACAACACTGTCATATCTCCCGACCCAACCACCAAACTCTTAGGTGTAACAACTGACCACAACCTTAACTTTGACACACACATCAACACTATAATTAAATCAGTCAACAGAAAACTAGGCTCCCTATACATGATTAAACCCTTCCTGACACCATTAGCTAGAACTACTATTGCCCATACCCATCTTATCTCTACCCTCCTGTACGCCTCACCCATTTACACCAGTCTATCCAAAAACAACCTCAACAAACTGGCAACCTCCTATAATAACATTGCCAGATTTGCCACTGTTCCCCATTTAGAATCCACCATTGTCACAACCTAAAACAGCTAGGATGGCTCGAACTGCAGAATCAGCATCAGCTTCAACAACTTATTATCACCCACAAGATCCTCTATTATCCTAGTAACACTCTAATACTCACTAGCCTTATCTCCCCCTACAAAAATCTCACAACCCTACGCTCTGCAGATAAATTACTAGTAGCCTTACATAAATTAATTGAATTATACAAACCAATACGGCCTCCAGGTAAAATTCTCCTATCCTATAGTCTAGCGCGTCTCTGGAACTCCCTACCTCCAGCTATTCGTACCACTTTCAACCACTTTACATTCAAAAAATCCCTTTACTCTCATCTACTAACCCAGTGGGAATGCTCTTGCACCCATCCTTCATAAATCAAGACTGCCTTTACCTCTTTCCTCCTCCATACCAACAAGAATTCAAGACTGCCTTTACCTCCTTCCTCCTCCTTACCAACAAGTTCCTTGTTTCTGCCTCTCCTAAAGTATTACTTTGTATCCTTTAGCTAGCTACCTAACTCAAAATGGCTTTCAGTATCTCTATTGAAATGTTTCCATTTTCTAGTCAGTTTCATCAGTAATGTCACCTAAATGTTATACTCTTACTATATAATTTTGTAAATACTGTAATATGAATTGCTTTTATAGTATGTACCATCTGTAATATTCATCACCAGTATGATGCTTAACTATGTAATTTTGTAAATATTGTAATACATATCCAAAAACTATGTAACCTTGTTTCTAGAGCTTTTCTCCCCAGGACTCCGTTGAAAACGGGTTCATCTTGGCCCAATGGACTATCCTGGTAAACCAACTGCAAATAAATAAAATAAATAAATAAATCCAATAATAAGGCTAGAGACTCTCTGTTCTCTAACTCAGAGGTAAAATCTGGAACCGGCTTCCCAATGAACTCTCGTCTATCTCTCCAATACCACTTTTCAAAAAGCAATTTAAAGTTTACCTCAAAACTCATTGGCTATGCCCATGTACTAACCCAGTCTAACAATCCCCTTCCAGCTTTGCTCACTGAATGTTCAAAGAGTAGAAGCTGTAAGCTACCTTAACTCTGTGCTTACTCTTTTTTTGGGAATTACCTTAGAGTATAATTGCTTAACATGCTTTCTAATGTATTAACATGTCTACGTTTAACATGTTTGTTTTCTCTCAGTAAGTAGGATCAGTAAGCTACCTAAAGTCGGTTGTAACTTTAGATTTTCTTCAGGAACCCTCTTCAGAGTATGAACTTGCTTAGCAAGCTCTCAATTACATTAACATGTTTTCCACCTTATAAATACTTGTTTTTTCTTGTTTCTTCATTTTAAATATGTTACTTATATTATCATTAAGTTGCTAGATAAGTGCATTCTAGTCTTAAATTGTACTATACTTGTCGTTGCTACTACCTGTTTACTGTTTTATCTGTTTAGAGGAGCTTATCTCCCCGGGTCTCTACTGAAAATGGACCTATATCCAGTTAGACTAGCCCTGTCAACAAATGTAAAATGAAAATAAATAAACATCTGCAGAATAATTGTCACTGTAATGTTCAGCTTGCCATATTCTCAAACCATTTATCTTTACAGAGAATCCTGTGCCCCACAATCAAGAAGGATTGTTGTGTAAGGTCTTGGAGTTTAGAAAAGAGGTTTGGCAGAGCAAAGGGTTGGGAGGGTGGCCTAATGGTTAAGGTGTTTGCCTTGCAAACACAAGGTGCAGGGTTCAAGTCTCGCAAGGGATAATTGGCTAGGCTTAAAATGGCTCGCACGGGTAGTTAGCTTAGTACTAATCTATGAACCAGTCTATGAAATTAGGGTCAAATCATCACCTTACTGAACTAGGGTAGCAATTTTTCTAGCAGTGTAGAGGTCATTGAAGAATATGTTGAAAAGTATGGGACCTAGAGTATATCTTTGTAGGACATCAATACATACTGCCAAGAAGGTGGAGAACACATTTTTCCATTTCACTGCTTATGCTTTGTTTGAGAGGTAGCTATGGAACCATTGTAGTGAAGCGTTACTGAGCTATAATGATGAGACCTTTATGTAAGAGTGAACAAAAAGGCAGAAGAATGTTCCTTTATGTAAGAGTTTCTGGAGGGACATGGTATCAAAACTTTTTGGTACGTCTAGTGAAATAGTGGAGACTATGTTTCCATCATTGCTGTGGGTGTTGACAGCATTAACATAATTTGGCAAAGCAGAAGATGTGCTGTGATGAGGATGTAATCCATGTTGGGCCAAAGACAGAAGCTGGTTATCTATTAGATAGTTGAGAAGTTGCATATGAACACATTTCTCTATTACTTTGATAATGGGTGATAAAATAGCAATTGGCCTATAATTTGATAGATTTGTATTGATTCCACACATGTGCAGTGGAATAATGAATTATTTTTTTCCATAGCAAGGAGACTTCATCTTCCAGATATGGATCAATTTATCAGAATTTAAACTAGATATGGAAAATTATCAGGCTTTAATTTTTTTAGATTTTTTTATGGTATCTGTGAGAAGTGGTTGAAAGGAGAAATGCTGAAGGAGGTTATTTTACTGAGAAGGAACCTTAAAAGCTTGATTAGTCACCTGGCTGATTAATGATTGCACAGGCTAGATAAAGTGAGTTTTGAATTGGCTGACTATGGCATCATTTTGTTTCTGTGTATTTGGTGTTGGCTGCATATCTTGTCCTAGATTGAACAGTTTATTGATTGAGGCCCAGAACTGTTTTGGATTATTAGTATGCATGTTTTGACTGGTTGAGTAGTAGGTTTTGTTATCTTTAGTAATGAGTTGTTTTATTATGTTTCATTGTTATCTATATGCTAGTAAAGTAGGGGCTGTTTTATTCTTTTGTCCAGACCTTCCATGCTTTGTCTCTTCATTTCAAAAGTTATTTAGTTGCTAAGGATATCTATGGGGTAGGACTGGCTTTGACTCTTTTTATTCTGAGAGATGGGGTTGGCATAATGGTTATGGTCTTCACCTCAGAGATACAGGGTTTGATTCTGACCTCGGTTTATTGAGCATAACTTAACTGCAGCACTACATTTGCAGTATTCAGTGACATTATTAACCAGTTTAAATGTGAAAAATCAGAGAGTTGGAGATTGGGATAATAGTTAAGGTGCTTACCTCACAAACACAAGGTATGGTGTTTTAAGTGTCATCTTGGATGGAAATTGGCTAAGCTTAAAATGACCCACAAGAACAGCAAGCTTAGTACTTTTCTATGAGCCTGTGAACATGTACTTGGCATGTATCTGCCATGTACTGTCCCACATAATACCCACATCTCTGCCAATTATACTTGGAATACCTCTCTGATTACTTGTTTACATATCAGTACATGCCTGCAGATGCCCCATTACCTGCACTGAATTGGCTGCCTTTAATACATCGCCCTGATAAAGTCAACATGTTGCCTTGCATATTCTGTATAGGTGGCCATGTCCACCAAGCTCTTCTGTGTCCCTTTCCCAGAAGACACATTCATACAAGCATCCAACAAGACGTTCAATGGGGTCTGCAGTCCCCAAGCACTCTACTTGCGTACTACTCCCTGGGGCCATCGATAGTTCCGCTGTGGACCAACTTCCAACATTCACTGTCTCTTGCACTACGCCTTGTTATACTTATTCCCTATATTATCATTACACACATTTCAACTGTTTTGTACCTTTGTTGCTACCTGTACGCCTGAGAGTTAGACATAGACATGATACTAACGTGTACTTTTTCCTGTATTTCTCTCTCACTTTCTTGATATTCTTTTCTTTTTTCAGTTGATGCTTTTTGCATTATTTCCATCCATTTCTCTTACTGTTTTATGCAGTGCCAGCCACATCTGTGACTGTGGTGCAGCAGAAGTCACCACATCATCATCTGTGACTGTGGTGTGGCAGCAGACACCACATCATCATCTGTGACTGTGGTGTGGCAGCAGACACCACATCATCATCTGTGACTGTGGTGCAGCAGCAGTCACCACATCATCATCATCTGTGACTGTGGTGTGGCAGCAGTCACCACATCATCTGTGACTGTGGTGTGGCAGCGGTCACCACACCATCATCTGTGACTGTGGTGTGGCAGCAGTCACCACATCATCATCTGTGACTGTGGTGTGGCAGCAGTCACCACATCATCATCTGTGACTGTGGTGTGGCAGCAGACACCACATCATCATCTGTGACTGTGGTGCAGCAGCAGTCACCACATCATCATCATCTGTGACTGTGGTGCGGCAGCAGTCACCACATCATCTGTGACTGTGGTGTGGCAGCAGTCACCACATCATCATCTGTGACTGTGGTGTGGCAGCAGTCACCACATCATCATCTGTGACTGTGGTGTGGCAGCAGTCACCACATCATCATCTGTGACTGTGGTGTGGCAGCAGTCACCACATCATCATCTTGCCTTGCCTTTTCCTGCTGCATTTTCACCTGACTTCTCTCTATGGGGTGACATAGGTGAATCAGTGAGCAGGTGACATCAAGGGTTCTGTGGAGGCTATTCATTGTGGCTTGCTGGAATTAGTGTTGTTTCACCCTCTAGTAACACTGCTAATAGGTCCCAGTATATCACCAAGCAGGAGTAGGAGAAGGTGATGGCCAATGTATGCCCCAGATGGCAAAAGCAGAGACTCACGCACATGACTCATTGCACTGTGTCATGCTACATACATGTTCCTGGATACATGGAGAACATCTTGTGTGACTAGTAGAGTCACACCACTACCATTCACTCTCCAGAGAAGGCAGCACCCATTGGAGGACAGTCATAAATAGGACTGACTTCTGGCTGGATTCTATCATGGGCAGTGAACAAGAGTGCTATGCCAATATCCTACCCCCATCAAACATACCTCTCAACTGTTCAGATTTTCAGAGAATGTCTACATTTTTGTCTTACATTTTTGGTGTGTTCCTAATACAATTTTTCATTTTCTGGCAAATCGCTGAAGATTGAAGTCATTAAATAATGATATGCATTTGAGTTTCAGACTTCTTTTCCTTCAAGAAATTGTATGCTAACACAAGTCCTGTTATTCTAGCAAATTTCTAAGTTTATAAGAGCAATATTTAAAATCTGATCCTCATTTTTTTGGGCCTTTGCCCCCCATTATTTCAGGCTGTGTCCAGATTTTTTGCAGTAAGAGGTTGTGAGGTATGCCGTCAATGTGTTCCCTTTTCTTATAATTCACATCTTTTCTCTGTTTGCAGTTTAATACTGCTCAGAACCAGCTGTCCTTCCTCTGCTCTGTCTGTATGTGTCTATCCACTGAGACCCCCATTTATGTCTGCACCTTCCTTGTTGAGCTTTTTGTTTTATGTGTATTTGTCTATCCTGATTCCTTTCCTATATCCTATTTACTTCCCCCAGCTTCACTGTACATCCTTACCCTCCACTCTTCGTACAAAAGAAAAATGGCCACCCATCCCACAAAAATATATGCTCTCTACCACTTTTTCCTTCTTTGCATCCTTTGTATTCTTCTGCTTGCACTTCCCCCTTTCTGACTTTCCAATGCTCCCATTTCCTTCCCTTTTATATGAATGAAATTGGTAAGGATTTGCTGGGAGTCACGTTTTATGACTTTCAGCAGTTCTCACAGTGCATGATGTTGTACATGTGATCGTGCTTCAAAAGTTGCTACTGGAATTCACAGATGTCAAATTCACAACTATGAGGGCCCTGCCATTTCTGTAAGTGGATTACTTAATTAGCTGATTGCCATGGTGGTAATTGCCTCTTTCTAAATTGACAATTAGCCCTGACTAATACTGAGCTTTCAGCTAATCTCAACACTTGTTGCACGGCCATGTAAGACATGCTTCTGAGTCTCAGCTTATTTCTCAGCTTCTTCCTTCTCTTGAGCAAATTATTAGAGGTTTGTAGGTGATTATTAGGCTAATGACCACTGTGGGCCCTGATAAGCCTAGCCATGCTTCCCAAGCTGACAATCAGATAATGTACCATGTGTCTGTGAAGTGAGCTTTTTAACCATTATGACAGGCTTGTGGTTAGCATGCTTTGTGTTTTGGTTAGTGTCATAATGGGAGTATAACTTTTACTGCTTTTTATAAATCATTTTACTTGTTGAGTACTTATTCAGTGATGTGGTGTGCTGCTTGGATGACATTATGTACTACAGCAGATGTTAAGGTAAGATAACCCAAGTGATTCAGAAGCATCACATCAACAATCGCAGCCAAGCCACGATCATATACAATGTGAGCAAGATGAGCCCAGGGTTCATTAATGCATGCGGCCTGGCCTTTCTGTGCAATGATGTAGTGCTTGTCAAGGCCACAGTAGGGACCTACAGGAAGATCGTCCTAGGCCAAGTCATGGACACAGTAAAGTATGAGCAGCTATTGCACACAATGACCGAGTATGAGACTCTAGGGTAGTTGGAGCAAAACCAAGCCCACAGATGATAATGGTAGGGTGCTGATCTATTGTTGTAATTTAAGGCTACAGATATGCAGAGAAATGTCTTCCAGAAGGAAGTAAGGGAAGTGTACCTAAGGGTGGAGGATAGAGGCTGTAGTAGGGCAACAGAAACAAACAGAGATGGATGAAAGACTGCAAAGTAAGATTTTGAACAAACCAGAAATACAAAACATAATGGAGAATGGGGTACGAGACATACACACCGATATCAATCTGAAGTACTTGAACTTATAAAATGTGAAACTTAGACATAATAAGTGGGATGCAGAAAAGTAGCAGGATTCATTGACCTACACCAGTTCTGACATCATCAGAGCTTGATCAGTGTACCTGTCCTATAATGTAAATATAATGAAAAAAAAACACCTATTCAACTGGGAAGGAACTTAACCATCAATTCTGTATAGTTACACTCTATCCAGCACTTCTTTAACTAGATCAGCCATAGAAGCAGTCACAATGAAGGCATCAGGGAAGCATATATCAGATGAGTGTTACACATTTGCAGACCGGAAACAGAAAAAAAAGCCTGGCCTCAAGGGATAGAAACCCATTACCCTATTCAGTGACAGTCTGCCAACCATTGCATTTATAAGGTGATCCATAGAAGCAGTAACACTGAAGGACAAGCCAAAAGGGCTCTGCTGTGGCAATAAGAAACAATAGTCCAGAAAAGATTAAAAATTTGACCAGCCAGACAAGATGCCTGGAAACAAAGAAATGGACTCTTGAGGACTAAAAATAAATTATGTTTTGTTTCTTCTATGTGCCTAACCCAGAGATGCTAAAAAAGGGTTACACTGCAAGAGCAAGGGAAAATGCAGAAGAGAAAATCATTGGTTCACAGATAGTTCCAGTTGTAGTAGCAGGAACTTTAATAAAAAAAAAAGAATCTTCAAACATATCTAAATATACTACTGATAAAAGTAACCTCTTGTGAACTGCAAAAAGAAGCAGTTCTGGGGACATTGTGAATACTGAGAACAGCACTCATATCACATGTCAAAGACTGAAGCAAAACTGATTTCATGAAGTTTAATTATGCCCTGACATAGGAATGGGGGGTCCATTCCCATCAGGGTATGTTAAAATCTAAGCATTTGGAGAAATTAAACAAAGGTCAAGCCAACACTGTATACAGTGCAAACTAGAATTACAGGTGGGCCTGGATGGAGAGCTGAAATCAGTGCAAAAAAGAAAAGGAAATGGATGTTTTGTTTTGAATTGAAATCAGCTTCAAACCTTAGTGGGTACCTTCACATGCTGGACCTGTTGTCTATTAAATGCCACCAAGGTGAAACTCATATATATATAGACTCATTTATATCACAGAAAAAATAAGGGACAAGGGAAGAGCTGGTCGGACTCATCCCAGTATAAGAAGTGCCAAACCCTGGCAAAGGACATGGGTACAGGTCTGGTAGAAAGACTGGTGCAAAGTCCTCCAAGAATGAAAGAGGTCTTGTTTCTGTACTATGCTCTGATCCAGCAGATGATCTAAGAGGCCCCAATGTGGCAATAAAAAACAATAGTCCACAAAAAGTTAAAAAAAATTGATCAGTCAGGCAAGATGCCTGGAAATGAAGAAATGGGCACTTGAGGACAAAAAAGAAATTATGTTTTGTTTTTTCTATGTGACTAACCCAGAATTCCCAAATAGGGATTACACTGCAAGAACAAGAGAAAAACCACAGAAGAGGAAAATAACTGAAATAGTAAAAAAAACAAAAAAATATATAGATGCCAATTTAAGGTTATTGACAGAATAAAAACAAAACAATATGTAGACAAAAAACATTGTGTGAGTTAGAAAATGAAGCAAAAAGTGAAGTATTAAGAGAGAGAAATAAAATGTCCACAGGTCTTTGCAACATTAAATAGAGAGGAATGCACCCAAGAGAAAAAGCAAGATCTAATATGCTACACTTTACACACAGAAAATAAATCAATGTTAACTAATAATTGTAAAGCAAAATCAAAAATATTTGAATATACATATAGGCAAAAGCACCAGGACACGTTAAATGTTACAAAAACATAATGGTACAGAAGTCTAATGTAGTGACATGTAAGCAGTTTTGATACAGAAATTAAGGAACTTGAAAATGAAGTGATAGATCAGTTTCAAAGCGAAGGATATGAATGGGAATCCCAGACACAAAATCTACTTCAGGATGGTGGTTTATTTATTTATTTGCATTTGTTTACTGGGAGATCTACTGGGCTAGGGTGAGCCCATTTTTAGTAGATGCCCAGGGAGAAAAATCTCCAACAACAAACAACATGATAAAGCTACTGAATCAAAATACAGAAATTAAGCAGTGATTGTACTGTACACTACATTATGGAATAAGTGATACAATAAAATAGATAATACTAGTTATACAGTATTAGTACTAGTTATACAGATGTTAGATTTTAAGTATGCAAGCCAAACAAGAATACAGTTGATAACGGGATAATAGCGAATGTGTGAATAATTCAGCATTGCAGTTTTGCAGTAGAGAGGAAAGATGGAGAGAAGCAGATTAAAGATTCTGGAAGTAAGGTATAGCCTTAGAGCTATTGCTATATAGGCATTAGGAATGAATAGAAGACATGGTAGGTAACTGATATAGTAGATTATGTGTGGCTGGGTGGCACATGTTGGACTTAGTAAGTTGGAAGCACTGAATGTATATATGAGGAGTCTGAGCCATAAGTGAGATGGGGAGAAAAAGTAGGAAGGCTAGAAATATTTTTTTTTATAGTCACTGCTTGTACATGTACGTAGCCAATGGGAGAGCAGGTGTTGTTTCAGCGAAGTCTTAAACCATTCAGGGTTGTTAGTAGGACTAAATGAAGGAGGGAGAGCATTCCATAGTTTTGCTGTAGCATATGGGTGAAGCATTTGACCGGCGGAAAGGTTAGGTTTTCCTACATTAAGGAGCATCTGATTGACTGATCACAGAGGTCTATTTGGGTGATACATGGTGAACAGAGAGAAGAGGGCAGGACAACTACAAAGCTTATAGATTAGTTTATGAGCTGTGGTTAGTTGCACGTATGTTAGATGTTGGGGAAATTCTAGCCAGTTTAGACGTTGGAGTAATACGCAGTGGTGGGAGGAGTGTTTGGCACTGGTTACAAATTTTGTGATTTTATTGTAGCATGAGTTCACTTTGGATTTAAGTTGAGGATTGTGTATTAGTAAGGAGAGGTGCATCATAGAGCAAGGATGGAAGTAGAAAGGAAGAGGCAATGCATAGTGTTGCTGCATAGGTGAGGAAGTGTTTGTGCCTGTACAGGATGCCTAGTTTTTCATTTTTTTTATGTTTGTGTTAATATGCTGGTTAAAAGGCATTTGTCTATGATGACCCCTAGAAGTTTGGTATATGGGACTACGTCAAGGTAAGTGTTGCTCAGTGAGTTGATGTTAAGTTCATTTTTGGTTAGGGGTGTTGTTTTTTGGGGATGAATAACATGAGTTTTGTTTTATTAGCATTTAGGGCTAAATGGTTATTATACATCCAGGTTTCAGTGGAGGTGAAGACATTTTGGGTGAGTGTAAGTAGCTCTGAAATAGACTTGGCCGTGCAGATGATGGTGGAGTCATCTGCATATTGGATGACATTAGCATGGGGTATGGTGGTGTGGAAATCATTAATAAAAATGCTGAAAAGCAGTGGACCTAGTATGGACCCTTGTGAGACTCCAGTATTGATGTTGAGGAAAGGAGAGAGGGACTGGTGCCATCTGGTTGCTTGTTGTCTATCTGTAAGGTATTTGGAAAACCAGCATAGGGTGCAGGGGGCTACACCTAAATTGAAGAGTTTGGTCAGAAGAAGTGGGTGGGAAACAGTATTGAATGCCTTGGAAAGGTCAAGAAATAGTGAGGAGACAAGGTATCCTGAGTCGGGTCTATATCATAACATCGAAATCTAAAAAGATTGAATGTTATAATATAGAATCCTAAACATCGAAATCTGCAAACATACACACAACACAAACACACACAAAAAACAGAAATCCACACACATACACTTAAAATCCTACACCTAAACTAAACTTTACATACACTACTAGCTATCCACTTACCTTAACCCGACCCTCTCTCTCTCCTGCTCACACACACAGTCTACTCTGCTTTTATACACACATTCACTGACATATGCAGACAGAAAAATAAACACACACATACACATGTATACACACACATACACTGCTTTTTTTTTTTAAACACGCTAAACAGCAAATGTGCTGTTTAGCGAGTATAAAAGTAATGGCAGATGTTAGTTTTTTAGCAGTTAAAGCTCCATGGCAGCTTGATATTCTGGCATGAAGTGGCAGACTCATTTTTCATTGGGCATTACATGTACATTAATACCCTGCTGGAGAATGTTTGCGCTCCAGTCAGGGTGCTGATATACAGTTTGCCCATTCTCTAACGTGATTTAACCACCAGTAAAAACTATCTATATGTACATTCTGAAATAACGCAAGACTGAATGACAATGAGGAAAACCATACTCGTGCTTAAACGTGAACCTACAGATCACCATAACAACTATTGACCAATAGCCTGTCTCCCAACAACATATAAGGTATATATGGGAACTTATGCAGATATACAGTCTTTTACATAAAAATTCAACCATGGCCATAGAACAGAAGGGAAATAAAAGATATCCATGTGGAAAAAGGACAATCTTTTGTTAAATAAAGCCATAATAGAGACCTTTAAAAAGAACAGGAATCTCGGTATAGCATGGATAGACTACAAAAAAAGCATTCAATAGTATTCCTCACACCTGAAATATCAAATGCTTACAGATGTACAAGATCAATCACACATTGGTAAATTTTATTGCAGTTACTATGAAGAAATGGCAAACCACCTGGCGGTTGAACCAAAAAAAGGAAAAAATGCTATCCAGAGTGTGAAACTCCAGCATGGAATATTTCAGGGTGATTCTCTGTGACCATTACTGTTTTGTCTTGCTTTCAATCTATTAAACTATCTACTCAATAGCCTATGTCATGGATTGAGTCTGACTCCAATAAATTCATCAAGTGGAAAGATAGCTTATCTGATTTTTTTGTGGCTGATTTAAAACTGTGTAGTTCATCAGATCTTCTTCTTCTTCTTTCGGCTGCTCCCATTAGGGGTCGCCACAGCAGATCAACTGTTTCCATTTCTTCCTGTCCTCTGCATCTTGCTCTGTCACACCAACCGCCTGCATGTCCTCTCTCACCACATCCATAAACCTTATCTTAGACCTTCCTCTTTTCCTGTTACCTGGCAGCTTCATCCTTAGCATCTTTTTCCCAATATACTCTGCTTCCCTCCTCAGCACATGTCCAAACCAACGTAATCTTGCCTCTCTGGCTTTGTCTCCAAACCTTCCAACCTGGGCTGACCCTCTAATATACTTATTCCTAATCCTGTCCATCCTCGTCACACCCAGTGCAAATCTTAACATCTTCAACTCTGCCACGTCAAGCTCTGACTCCTGCCTTTTTGTCAATGCCACTGTCTCCAACCCGTATAACATAGCTGGTCTCACTACCCTCTTATAGACCTTCCCTTTCACTCTTACTGGTACTCGTCTGTCACAAATCACTCCTGACACTCTTCTCCACCCAATCCACCCTTCCTGTACTCTCTTCTTCACCTCTCTTCCACACTCACCATTACTCTGAACTGTTGATCCCAAGTACTTAAACTCATTCACCTTCGCCACCTCTACTCCCTGCATCCGCACCATTCCTCTGTCCTCCCTCTCATTCACACACATATATTCTGTCTTAGTCCTGCTGACCTTCATTCCTCTTTTCTCTGGAGCATATCTCCAGCTCTCCAGGGTCTCCTCCACCTGTTCCCTACTCTCACTACAGATCACAATGTCATCTGCAAACACCATAGTCCACAGGGACTCCTGTCTGATCTCGTCTGTCAACCTGTCCATCACCATTGCAAATAAGAAAGGGCTCAGAGCTGATCCTTGATGTAATCCCACCCCCACCTTAAACGCATCCGTCACTCCCACCGCAGACCTCACCGCTGTCACACTATCCATGTACATATCCTGTACCACACTTAAATACTTCTCGGACACTCCCGACTTCCTCATACAATACCACAACTCCTCTCTAGGCACCCTGTCATATGCTTTCTCTAAATCCACAAAGACACAATGCAACTCCTTCTGACCTTCTCTGTACTTCTCCATCAACACACTCATCTGTAGTGCTCTTCCCTGGCATGAAACCATACTGCTGATCACTAATCATCACCTCCCTTCTTAACCTAGCTTCCACTACTCTTTCTCATAACTTCATGCTGTGACTGATCAGTTTAATCCCTCTGTAGTTACTACAGCTCTGTACATCTCCCTTATTCATCAGATAAACATCTAAAAGAAAAGCTACAAGTTGTTAAAACCTTCTCAGATGACATAGGAATGTCATTTGGTCTTGACAAATGTGTAAAAGCAACATTTGAAAGAAGAAAAATATAGACTCGAGAAAATATAAAACTTGGGGAAGAATGTGATATAACAGATTTGGAACAAGGAGTGTATATGTACCCTGGAATAGATGAAGGGGCAGTGATAGAGAATGAAAAATTTAGAACAAAGCCCAGTAAGGAATATTTTAAAAGACTAAAATTAATACTGAAAACTGCTTTGTCTTAAACTGAATAAAGTTCAAGCTATAAATAAACATGCACTTCCTGTTTTAGGTTATAGCATTATGGTGATTGACTAGCAACAAACATTGTTGCTAAGCATGAAAAGGAAAACAAGAAAACTGTTCCATACCCATCAAATGATATAAAAGGACCAGCATTTGCCAAGATTATATACCCCTCAGTCTGAAGGAGACAGGGACCTCCTTGAATTCAACTATACATATAGGTCGGTGATTGTGGGATTGCATACATATTTACCAACATTACATGAACAAAATAAGTCTAAGATTACCTCCTTCCTTGGGTTAGCAGAAGCCTTTAGGAAAAAAGCAAACATGGAAATCCAACCAAACATGAATAAAAAACAGATGGCAACAGAAAGTGCAAAAAAAAAAAGTAAAAGAAAATACAAAGAATGAGATTGTGAAAAAAGAAAAGATAAATGTAAATATCAAAATCATAGGAATTATAGAGAGTTGCTAGAAAAACAGCATGTTGACCAAGAGTTGTCATGTAAATGGCTTAGACGGGGTGAATTTAAACCAAAAGATTAAAGGTCAATATTGACAGTCCAAGATAGTGGATTATGTATTAGATGGTTTATGAAATCTATAGAAAGGGTAGGAGATACACACAAATGTAGGTCTTGTTTTGCAGAGCTAGAAACAGTTACACATTTTGTTGCAGGGTTTGATACACTCATGGCTGAAGGTCTGTGTACTGAAAGACATAACAATATGTTAAGGTTGTTACACTAGAGAATTTGTAAACATTACAATATAGAGGCAGCTGAGAGACCCTGGAAACATGATTGTTGAAAATGATGAAGTAACAATTATATGAGATCACCCCATACCAGCAGCTAAGAAAGTAGAAACAAGCAGACAGGATATTATAGTTCATGAGAAAAAGTAATAGCTTTGATTATTAAAATTGCTACAGCCAGTGACTATAGTATATTACAAATAGAATGACATAAAAGTAATGCCTTTCGGCTTCTCCCGTTAGGGGTTGCCACAGCGGATCACTGGTCTGCAGATTGATTGGCAGTGAAGTTTTTACAGTGTCAAATTGCCAGCCCAGTGCCCAGCATTCACAGAAGGCACACGCACACACACCTACACATACCTGCATGCCTTTACAACTCACCCGATCACAGAGAGGACATTGCAGACTCCACACAGAAGGCACTCATGCCGAGAATTGAACCAGAGAACCTCTTGCTGTGAGGTGACAACACTAACTGGTGCACCACCACACCAAACACAGACTTGCAAAAATTTCAAAACTTGCAAGCAGAAACTAGAGCAATGTGGAATAAAGGTGCTCAGATAGTTCCAGTTATAGTAGAAGCAACTGGGCTAATAAAAATAATATTTAAACATATCTAAATATGCTACCAATAAAAGTAACCACTTATGAACTGCAAAAAGAGGCAATTTTGGGTATGTTGCAGGTGCTGAGAAGAGCACTCATATCAAAATGTCAAAGATTGAAGCAAAACTGATTTCATGAACTTTAAGTATGCCCTAACTTAGGAATGGGGTCCATTCCCATCAAGGTATTAAAAACCTAAGTATTGGGAGAAATTAAATCAAGGTGTCAGAAATGCACAAGCATGTGAGTGTTATACAGTTGCAAAATGAAGGCAGAAAAGTACAACCATACAACCATAAGGGCATCTGATTGCTCCAGTCTGTGCACTGATACTCTATAAATCACTTTATGAACAAGATGAACAATGGAAACAATCAGACTAAATGCAGATGATATACAGCAACTTATTTAGTAACTGACAACTGCCAGGCAACAGCACTCATGTTGTTTGCATGATCAGAGACAGCCAAGATCAATAAATGTAGGACATGACATTGATTAGACATCATTGTTGCTATAGGATGAGCATTGCCATTTCTCAGCAGTTGTACGTGGGCATCAATGGTCAGTGCCATTTCTATGGGCATCAATGGTGATCTTCATGACCTATCATGCATAGTATGACCACAAAAATATAAGGGATTCCTGGTCTCTTTTTTGGCGTGCATGTAGTGGGTCTGTCTATTTTTTTGACTAGATTAAATTTTGGAAATGGGAGTATAAGAAAGAGATGAAAAGTAGACGCAAGCAGTGGATACAAAAGAAAGGGAACAAAAAAGGAATGAGCAGGATGGAAGTAGGGGAGGAGCACAGTACTTTTTATTTTGTGGAACAACTGCCCATTTTATTTTTATGAAGCGAAAGGAAAGTTAGAGAAGGAAATAAAGAAAGTAAAAGGAAGGTAAGAGGGGTAGGTACAGTAGCAGGACAGGCATGACTGACAGGATGTGGGATAATGCAGTGGGGGGATGCAATGATGAAGGAGACATCAGACAGAGGGAAGGCAATGATGAGGGCAATACTGCATGATCAACAGGACTAAGCATGGACTCAAAAGGGAGAGGAACACCAGGTTGGGAGAAAGGATTGGGGTTGTAGCTGCATTCTCTGCCAGCTATGACCACTTGGAGATTATTTATCACCCTAGGTACTTTCATCATTACTCACTGGGATTTGACTCAACAAGTCACTGGAGCATGTTCTCCATTTAGCCGATGTGGACATACTACTTCCAGTCAAGAATAATCCCCTGCAGTCTCTGCCAGCTGCCGAGGGGTGACAACGGCATCACTTTCACTCAGACTGCTACTGGTGGGTGGTGCAGGTATAGTAGGAGGAGAAGTGGCAAATAGGGCGAGGGTGGTGGAAATGCAAATACAATGAAAATGTGAATTTCTAACTATGTTGATTAGTAAAGTTAAACATAATACACTTGTCAAGCCAGTAACTATTCATGACTTTCAGAAGTCTGTTTATATATACGTGTGTGTGTGTGTGTGTGTGTGTGTGTGTGTGTGTGTGTGTGTGTGTGTGTGTGTGTGTGTGTGTGTGTGTGTGTGTGTGAGTGTGTGTGTGTGTGTTTATTTGTAAAATCCCTCAAAGAAAACTGGTACTTCTTCAGAATCAATGTTGCAAGCTCAGCCTCCATAAAACCAAGAAAAAAGAACCATGAACTGTAGCCCATCTCAGTTCAGATTTCAGAGTAATCAAGCACTCATGACTTGTTTAGAAATCAGTTTGTTGAAAAATAAAAAATAAAAACATATTAAACAAATAAGCACTTCCCCTCTTAACATACCTTCATCAGATAATGGATTGAAACCAGTCAGCCTCACAACACGAGAAAAAAGCCTTAACATCATGACCCACTTGTGCATCTAAACAGGAGGAAACATTCACAATAACAAACTTCTAACGTTGCACAGACATACTGCTTCTTGTGAATTAATGGGTTGGCCTAAGGGTGGGAGACATTACACCCTAAGGATGGAAAACCCTTCACTATAAGAATCTCTTTTTCATACACACATATATATATATATATATATTGAGAGAGAGAGAGAGAGAGATCTACTTTGAAAAGTCAAAATTCCAAAACTTCGAAATTAAATCTGTTGAGACCAGAATATTGAAGTTTTGGAACTTCAAAACTTTAATAACATATAAAATTTAAAAAAAAATAACGTTTTTGCAGGGGGACAAGCCTCCCTGCACCCCCCACACCCCCTGCTAAATAAATATTCCAACTCTGAGATCGATAAATTTCCCAATCCACACTGTATGGCGATCTACATTACGAGCATTCAAAGTTCCAAAAAGTACAGTTGTGTACACTTACCATAAATGCAGATGTTCGAGTGTATTCACTGTTGCAGTCATCACACTTGAGTTATCTCCCTGCAGGTAGCCCCCAGTCAGCCCGAATACCAGAGTCTTGGGATTTCTGCGTCGGATGCTGTCACCTCTTCTGTGATGTCAGGTCATGAGGGCTATAAAACATGCAGCCGATGCCATTACATCAGTTTTTCTTGCCCCAAATGTCTGGAGCCCCCAAAATAGTAAGCAATTACATGGTGTGGAACACCTCCAGTAAAACGTAAATACCCCTGCCATAAAAGATGGCCAAAAAGAGGATAGATAGAAAGGATAGAGAAAGCCAGGGGGCTGGAGGGAGGGAAATCAGGACTGCAACAGTGAATACACTCGAACATCTGCATTTATGGTAAGTGTACACAACTGTACTATGTTCTTCGTGTTTCACTGTTGCAGTCATCACACTTGGGTTGATTCCCAAAGCTGAGGAAGGGTGGAGGCAGTCAAGAAGTGTTAGGGCTGGCTAGCAGGCCTTGTAAGACTGCTGTAACAAATCCAGCTTTGGATTTAGAAAAAATAGGTAAGTGGTAATACTTGGTGAAGGTGTATACAGAACTCCAGGTTGCAGCTTCCAGGAGAAATGCTGTAGAGGTTGAAGTAGCTCTAGTGGAATGAGTTCTGATCCCCAGAGGGGTGGTTTTCCATGGTGCTTGTAGCAGGAATGGATGCAGTGTGCTATCCATTTGGAAATGGTTTGCTTAGAAATGGCCTTGCCCTCTGCCCCTGTAGCAAAGCTGACTAGCAGCTGGTCAGATTTTCTGAAAGGCTTAGTCTTGTCATGGTTGAACCTGAGCTGTCTGTGTACATCCAAGGAGTGCAGGATCCTTTCCCCTTTATTCTGAGGATTAGGGGAAAAAGGTTGGCAAATGGATGGATTGGTTTAAAGCTACACTGGATACCACCTTGGGCATAAAGGAAGGGCTAGTCCTGAGGGAAAATAATGAAGGGCTCCACCACCATTAGTACCTGTAACTCAGACACTCTTCTTGCTAAAGTAATAACTAGAAGTAAGGCTGTTTTCCAAGAGAGGAATTTTAAATTGGATGAAGCAGCAGGTTCAAAAGGGAGAAGTGTGAGCTTCTCCAGTACAAAGTTAAGGTCCCAGGCTGGGGTGGGAGCTCTTCTAGGGGGCCCTAAATTGTTAGCTCCTCTCAGGAACTGTTTGATGAGAGGGTGAGAGAAGAGAGGTGGCTCAGTATTATAATGAGCTGAGATGGCAGAGACATGAATCTTAATGGATGAGAAGGATAGGCCCCTGTGGAGCAGCTCTGCTAGGTAATCAAGGATCTGAGGTAAGGTGGGCACGGCTGTGTCCTTTCCTTGAGACTGACTCCAAGAACAATATCTTTTCAGCATAGGATTTCCTAGTATTAGGCCTTCTGGCCTCAAGGATAACATCCAGCACCTGTTTGCTGAAGGATGCTGGTGGTATATTCAGGGGATAAGCCAGGCTGCAAGGTTTAGGGTTTGCAGCTGTGGATGCAAAATCTGTCCCTCCTGCTGAGACAGCAGGAAAGGTGTCTGATGTAGGTTCCAGGGTGGCACTGCTGTCAGACTGCGTAGGAGTGGGTACCAGTGCTGGGGTGGCCAGCCTGGTGCAATAAGGATTGCCTTTGGCCTGTCCTGTTTGATCTTAAGTAGTACTTTTGAGAGGAGGGGCAGAGGAGGAAAGGCATAAATTGAGAGGTTTTCTCATGTAAAGGATAGGGCATCCATCTTCCAGGCTCTGCTGTGAGGGTTCCTGGTGCAACATTTGCTCAGTTTTGGGGGTAGGCAAAAAGGTCCACCTCTGGTGTTCCCCACCTCTGGGTTAGAAGTTTGAATGAGTCAGGTTCCAGTTTCCACTCATGAGGGTCCGTAGATTTCTGCTTAAGTTGTCTGCCAGTGAATTTTGCTTGCCTGGCAGGAAGTGAGCTTGTAGGTGCACTTGGTTGCTCAAGGCTGTGTTCCACAGAGCCATGGCTACCCTGCAGAGTGGGTAAGAATGAGTTCTGCCCTGCTTGTTTATGTACCACATAACTGTGGTGTTGTCTGTCTTTATCAGGAGCTGTCCTGGAAGGATAAGGTATTTGAAGGCTGTCAGAGCATTCTGTACAGCTAGCATCTCTTTTTGATTGATATGCAGGGGAATTTGTTCTGGGCTGCATTTGCCTTGAATGCATTTGCCTGCCATGTGAGCCCCCCATTCATAGTCTGATGCGTCTGTTGTCAGGGTTTGGGCAGCAAGAGGTTGAGTGAAAGGGAGTCCCTTGTTGTGGTTGCATGCTTCTGCCCACCAAAGGAACTCTGCCCTTAGACAAGTTATGATAGGAATCACTGTTTCCAGGTCCTGAGAATGTTGACAGCAGAGACTTTTTAAGTACCATTGAAGTTTCCTCATATGCAGTCTTGCATATGGAATTAGCAGAATGCATGAGGCCATGAACCATAGAGCTTGCAGTATTTTCCTTGCAGGTAGCTGGATTTTGGTGGCCATTACTTTTAAATAGTTTGTCAAATAGACCTGCTTTTCTGGAGTTAGGAATGCCATCTGGGAAGTTGAG
Organism: Protopterus annectens; assembly: GCF_019279795.1. Taxonomy (NCBI): domain Eukaryota; kingdom Metazoa; phylum Chordata; order Ceratodontiformes; family Protopteridae; genus Protopterus; species Protopterus annectens. The sequence goes on along the minus strand of NC_056726.1, from coordinate 62,203,019 downwards.
TTCAAGCTTGCTCCCAGGAATACAATTTGTTGGCTGGGCATGGTGTATCCCAGTGAAGTTGGAAGTCTTTTTACAAATGCCAGGTGCTGAAGTAGCAATTCCTGACTGTCCGCAGAATTAGGCAATCATCCAAATATGAGTAGATTTGAATATTTCTCTGCCTGCAGTATGTAATGGCTGGAGCCAGGCATTTTGTGAATACTCTGGGTGAAGTAGATACGCCAAAGGGAAGTGCATACAGCCTGCCCTGAAACGTAGATATTTCCCGCAAGACTCCCTTATGAGGATGTGCAGATAAGCTTCTTTTAAGTCTAGGGTGACTAACCAGGCATCCTTGGCTAGCATAGGAAGAAGCTGTTGCAGTGTAAGTATTTTGAATTTTGGGACCACCAGAAAGGTGTTGAGAATTGATAGTTCCAGGATTGGGCACCAAGAGCTCTCTTTTCTGGACGCCAGGAAAAGTCTGGAGTAGAAACCCTGTCCCCATTGTTCTACTAGAACAGGTTGAGTAGCCCTGATATGGAGAAGGTAAAGTACTTGCTTTTGAGCATCTGCCCACTGGTTTGGAGGAATGTCTGGCAACCCACTTGGGGTTGGCAGTGAGAGGAAGTAGAATCTGTATCTCTGGGATACAATGTTTAGAACCCATCAGTGCTGAGTAATGGACATCCAGTTTTTTGCATGAAGGGCGAGTTTTCCTCCTAGGGGCACAAGTACTTGGGCATGGCTGGGAAGGATAATTGGAAAGTAATTGTGAACTTTTTACATAAGGGGGTGGCTTACCACTCCCTGGTTTTGAGGTGGGAACACTCCATTGTTTAGATCTCTGCATACCCTGAGACTGTAGTCTTGGTGGTCTGTTTCCCCTGGGTTTGGACTGAGAAGGCCTGAGAGGGACTGGAAAGGACCAGTTTTTTGAAGGCCAATGCCTACTGAATCTTGGTGGCTGCACCTGTAAGAAATCTTTGACGGTTTGCATAGATTTAGCTTTTTCTTCCATCTTTTTAAGAACTTCTTCTGCTTTTGTGCCAAACAAATGCTCCTGGTTTAATGGAGCATCTAGTAATTTTGCTTTGACATGGTCTGGCAAGACTTGTTCATTTAGCCAAGCATGCCTTCTCAGTACAGACCCAGTGGCAGCAGTCCTGCAAGATGCTTCTAAGACATCAAACCCACACTGCAAAGTATGTTTACTAACTTGGTTTGCAGTATGCAGTAACTCTTGTAAATCTTTATTTTCTGCACAATCTGGAAGTAACACAATTTTTTGTTTAATTAGTTCTATAATATGTTGCTGGTACTTCAACATGTGAAACTGGCAATTCAAAGCCCTGATGGCAAGAGTTGCAGAGGTATATACCTTCTTACCCCATCTGTCTAAAGCTCTAGAATCCCTGTCTGAAGGGGTAGGGTTTTTGGCTGTAGTAGCCT